>NW_009605412.1:0-31699 GCF_000690535.1 Cariama cristata | reverse complement strand
GCCTGGGGAAGAGAAGGCTCCGGGGAAACCTTAGAGCAGCCTTCCCGTACCTAAAGGGGCTGACAAGAAAGCTGAGGAGGGACTTTTTACAGGGGTCTGTTGCGATAGAAGAAGGGACAATGGCTTTAAACTGGGAGAGGGAAGGTTTAGATAGGAGATACTGGGAAGAATTTCTTCCCGGTGAGGGTGGTGAGGCAGCGGCAGAGGTTGCCCAGAGCAGTTGTGGCTGCCCCATCCCTGGGAATGTTCAAGGCCAGGTTGGATGGGGCTGTGAGCAACCTGGTCTGGTGGGAGGTGTCCCTGCCCACGGCAGGGGGCTTGGAACTGGATGGGCTTTAAGGTCCCTTCCAACCAAACCATTCTGTGGTTCCACGATTCTAAGATAATACAAAAGTGCAGAATATTATTTTTCAGGAAGTAAGCTATATTCTATTTCACATTTGTTTTTATAATCATTTTGGCAGTGTAACCAATAGCAACAGACCAAAGAAGCCCTTCACCCCTTCCAGAAATTTATTCCTTATTCCAACATACTTCTGTCCTCCCAGTACTGCATGAGTGAGCACCCCACACAAACCACCAAAGCGATGCAGCTGTGAAAAAGGCAGAAGTCATCTTAGCATGCGGCACGTGAGATACAGCCATAGTTAGAAAAGCATTAATGTAGCCGTTGAGCACGATGATGGTGCATCATCTGGAACCACATTAACAATTCTGATCGCCCACATAAAAGGTTTGACCAGACTGAAAAAAGGCCATCAAGATTAGAGAATAAGATCCTATCATACAAGAAGTGACTAAAAGAGGCTGACTGTAATCCAGGAAAACAAAGGAATGCTGCAAATAAACCACAGATAAGGAGTAGCACTTAAGCTGAAGACCAACACTGGCACAGGTCAAAGCAGATCCAGACTGAACAGGAATTCACCTTGACTAGTTACAGGTATCCGATAACCATGAGGAGATCAAGTACATGAAATACCCTTCCGGAAACATTCCCCTGATCTGTGAGAGCAGAAGTGAGATGCTGTGAGGCCAAAAATATTGACTAGTTCTGAAGCAAAATTTGACAGACATATACGAGCCCAGCAAGAAACCTAGGGCAATTTCTTTCAGTCTTTTTGCTCCTACGAATCAGTGGCTCCTTCACTACAAGCCAAACCCTGGCATGCTCCTCTGGTCAGTAAATGAGTTGCACACATGAGAGCTCTGCACAGCACCCTGGGTCAGCAGGCAGAAAAAAAAAATGCTCGGCATGAATCCCTTACTGCTTATGCACCTGTAAGGTGGCTGATCTGCGCTGCGCCTTCACAACCAGTGACCAATCCCTCCCAACTGTGTTATACAAGATATGATTTGCCTTTGGCAGCGCTACTGGAACTGGGATGCAACTTGGATGGCTTCTGATCGGATGGGAGGGACTGCTGGATGTTTAACATTTTATTATATTTTTCGTCTACTTAAAAAAAAAGTGCTTCATTTTGTAGGCAACTCATAAGCTGGATGACTCTCACCACATTTACTTGACTCTAAATAATTTCAATTTTAAAAACTTTAAATCAATTTAGTATTTCATTGATATATTCTTACATAATACACTCACGACGGCAAATTCAATTTGATGAGGAGGCATTAATGCCCATTTCATTTAGTATTATACAGGTCATCTCCAAACAGGAAAGTACCATGTGGTAAAAGGTTGTATTTAGCGTGTCACAGTCACTGGCGGTTGTTTTGTGTCTCAAAGAACCTTTGTAACTGCCTCAAAATAAGAGATGATTGATTTACAAAGTACCAAATTTCAAATTTCATATTCTAGGACTAAACATCAAATAATTGGACAAAGCTGTCCCCCTGTCTGACCCATCACAATCAAGCCCCTTTCAAGGTTGACTGCCTGCATAAGAAATATGTGCATAATTTCATTTTGTCTCCTGTCCAACATCCAATGTTAGAAGTTAATTAAATTGCTTGTCCATTGTATTCATCCACTTACAAAGTTAATGATATTCTGCTCCTGAATTAAAGAGAATTTTATAAAGCCTGCACTATGGAACCTGGCATGCTGTACACTGAGGAGCTGAACTCTGTCATGGTTCCTGATTGCAGCTCTCCTAATTAGGAAACAAAATGAATGTTTCTGTGTCTGCCAATGCAGAGGACAAGTCATTCCAACAGCGAGGGTAAATGCTTCGTACAATAGCAACTTAATAATATCTCATGTTTGACTATAATAAATTCTGCAGGATTAATAAACCTGTTAAACTTTTAAATTACCGTAACAAAGATGAACTGCAGTGTAACAAGACAGCCTTAAAAGAGGGACACAGGTTTGAGGGAGAGAACAGCTTCTTGCAAGGGCATCAACCTTGAGGACACTGAAATCATTGATTCTCATTCTCGCATGAGAAGAGGAAAACATAATGACATGGCAGTCTACTGGAGCCAGTGGTGAAGTTAGGATTAATAATTTAAACTATACTGCTCTTGTGTTCTTAGCCTAGATACAAAGATCTGGTACCTGTGCAACAGTCTTTCTAAGCAACCATACCATTGGAAGTGTAGTGCAGTTGCAAATCAAGCACCAGTTGACAGTAAAGTTTTATAGTCCAGGAAAGCTGCTGATGACAGCGCTGAAGCCATCATCTGAGTCAAAGCTAGAATTAAGGACAAAGTCTACATGCCGTGTGAGAGAAAAATAATCACGTTGGTGAGTAAAAACCATCAGAATCCTGCCCTGCACAGAAGTGCTGTTTTAAGATTCTCTTTCCCATGTTCATCAAGAAACAGACTTCCATGACTTATTTCACTGGAGTCGCAGTCTACCTTACCTCAGCCTTTCTAATTGGTGTTGCCCAGATTGGGACGGTGCGGCAGCTGGGAGGAGGGCCGCAGCATGGGCCAACTTGCCGAAGGTGCCTTTCGCCAGCATCGGGGCAGTCTTGCACTGGCAGCAGCAGCTTCAGCCCAGCCTGCGCAAGCAGAGCAGAGGTCGGTCGTGTTCTCGGGAGATTATCCTCTACTGGGGTTTGGACTGTATGGCTTTGCGTGAAGCAACTTGCCACATCAACAGGTGTTAGAGAAGTGCTCCATCAGGGTCATGCTTCACAGCTAGACCCCAATGGATATTCACTCAGCTAGTGCCTCTGTAAACAACTGTCATCACTGTCAAAACCTCACCTAGGATGTTTCCAGATGATAGTGTACTACACCTACACCGTCTTGCTCTTTATTCAATGCAATCATATTGGAAACTCAAGCATGGGATGGTAAAAGAGCAGACATTTGACATGTGCAAGAGAAATCCAGAGTGTCGGTAACACAGAGCGTGATGGCAATGGTACCTGGGCTGAGAGGAATGCACTTGTAACCCTCTTCTTACCCCCTCCCTAAACCTGTATATTCAGGCTTCACTGTAACATGCAGAAAAAGTATAGAATCTCTAAAAACACCACCAAAAAAGTAAAGTTTTCAGTGCCTATTTATATCACCATAGTTATGCATTGAACAACAAATACAACAAGAAGTGCCTGTATTTGAAAAAGAGAATCTCTACTGACTTTTACCGACTCAATACAACAAATTTTACCTTACAAAAATAGAAAAAAAAGTCTCTCTCCCAGCTTTTCTTTGTCTTTTATCCAATGCTGTTAATACAGAGAGTTGGTATTAAAAATCAGAACTGTTACTTCACTGACACTCTGAGCAGATAAACCTGATTCAGTGCAACGACTCTTCACTGTCTTACTCCATACATTGCCATTTCAGCAAGAGACAAAGATGCATATTATAAGTTTTTTAATTATTATTGCTAATAAGGGGCCAAAGCCAGTATTTCCCAACAGGCTTCACTTCATTGAAATGAAGAGCAATATGATTTATGTGATTAGATATTACAAGCCCTTGCATCCTTTGCACCAGTTGCTGCATTGATCCCTTAAAGGTATAATGATATAAAACAAAGCAGCAGTAATATAATGAGTTAAGCTTACTCTTTTAAAGTTCATTAAAAATATTGAAAATGGAATTAGGAAGAATCCTAAAAAAAATTTCAGTGTATGCAAACTAAAATAAGAGCATAAATGAAAACACATCCAGCATATTTGGTTTAGTGAACATACGAAAACATCAGGATTACTGAAAAGAAAGTAATTTTCCTGGAATTATATACAATAATTCTATGTAAAATAACAGAATGCCTGCTGCCATTTTGCATTTCTTCATGTACATTTACGAGCAATACTTTGTGATAATTCATTTTAAACTATGCTCAGCATTTTCTTCAAGTGGTCTTATTTCCAAAATAAGGCTACATTTACCGATCCAAAAGATGTATTTCGATTAATGTAACTTTTGTGAACTGAAACTCGTTAAATAGTATCGGCAAATCGATAAGGGCATAAAGATGTAAAGCTTTTTGTTATGAAATAAACCAAATTATACTCTTCTAATCTAAATAGTCAGTGAAGTCACTTGATAATTAAATCATGTGGAAAACCTGCCTTGTTATTAAAATCTCTTCAGAATGTCCATGTAAGTTGGAGTATGCACATACATAATACTTATTATTTATATTTCTACCTTCCAGAACTTTTCAATTTCAATTAAAATTCTGTAATTTTTATTGGGAATCACATTACATGCATGATAGATATAAGCTAATTAAAGGACGATCAATCCTAAGAGATGGCCAACAATGAACCTAAACAGTTTACAAATTACCTACTGTCATTCAATTGGAGCATGCAATGTCTGTGGACAATTACAGAAAAGCTTTAATTGATTTTTAAAATTTCAGTAATACAGTACATTTTGTACATTTGTAAGTACTCTGCTTCTACTCAGATTTTTAGAATTAAAGTAACTGTTGGGACCACCAATGCAAACTCCTGGCATAGCGTGGAGCCTAGGTTTGAAGTTCAATGAAATGCTGACATTCCTTAAGCACCCCAAAGAAGCCATATTTACACTTCAAATTGTACAAACATCTGTTTTACATGGTGTAATGCTTTAAGCCAATCGTATTTTTAAAGGAAGACATTCCTGACTAATTACAATTAAAAAAATATTTAGGACGCTTACTTCAAGTTTGTTACAGACATGCAGGTTCCATTGCTCTGTTGACAGACAAGAACATTTTTCTCTTTAAATTCTGGCAAGCCATGGAGCAAACTGAATTACTCAAGAAAAAACGAGAAACTGTCACCCTCTGATTCACTGGTAACGCAGTCAGCAAACAGTAGAACTCGTTAAAGCTCTTTTGTCTCAACATCCTAAAAAGTCTGAATAAAAAGAGGTTTACTATGGCCTACTTCTACTGCTTCCTCCCTGTTTTAAAATTGTGACATCTGACAAGTCTTGGAGAACAGTAACGAGAAGCAAAGACCAAGCAAAGGCTTGGTCTCCAGCAAAGGTATCTTCTCAGCATGGAAATCCCGAAGACATTACTTTATGCTAATAAAAGAAATTCCAGCAATTCTGCTAATGTAGGTAAGACGCTTGCTGATGTTCCATCCCTAAGCAGGTAATTCATTTTGTGAGGCTACCCCCGTATCAGACAGACATCAGATAAATAGTCAGAAGACAGTAAATGCTGGCTCACACCTTCTGATCTACTTAGACCGGAGAGAGCACTGAAACAAACAAGGCATCAGGATGAATGTGCCTTAATCTGCCACCTCCCTGGGCACGCCAGCTTGTGATTTATCCTGAAACAGAAATCCAGCTTCATGGTAGGAGGAACTTGGAAGGATGCCACCCTCCCTGCTGCAAAAGTTCATTTCACAAAGGAAAACACCACAAACAGTTTAGGAAGAAACTGTTAGAAATATGTTTGTCATCTCTTGCTTGGAATTGTAATTCATCATTTCTATTAATGCTTTACCTTTCAAAGTCTCAGATGAACCTTCAGCTATTGAACTGTCACAAAGGAATTCATGGTGATGTGCTAGAAACAACAATACAATTGGGCTCAAAGGCTTACCATCTCAATTTGTGTGTGTTGTTTTTTCCTAAAAAGGCAGTGTTTGAATACCTCTGCCTGACTTTAAAAAAAAATTCAAAAAAGAAAAACAAAATCAAATGTCTCTATACAGCATATGAAAAGTCAGCTTAAGACTACTTCATTTACTCATCTGTTACCACTGCCTTGCTCAAATCCTACTTTTGGCATTCTAGCTTTGAGCTGGTAAACGGTAAAGAAAACATATTTACGCATTTCAAGAACAGCATAGCATCGTTAAGGTACTTTGTGAAGTTGATCCGTTAGTAACAAAAAGACCACTGTAGAAACAAGGCTTATGGTTCTGTAACATGCTTTTTGATCATATGAAATTTCATAAAAGGTAGTATGGGAGATGAGAACTAAAAGCCTCCAAAACTTGCAACGTGGGCCTAACTTTACTAAAATTTTCAACCGAATTAATTGAAGATAGGTTCACGCTCAGTGATGATGTCAGTGCTTTTGAATGAAATGGCAGCTAGGGATGCCACAGCACTGAGTGGGGCACCGTGGGCTAGGAGATGGCTTTGACAACAACTCAAAAGACGAAGGCATCTGCCCAGCTGATCCAGTTACAGTAAGGCTCAAGAACCACACTTTGCTGCTGCAGTATTGTAAACTGTATTTTTACACCTGAATTTGAAAACAAATAAATAGAAACCAATTTCCATTTCTAAACAGGAATATATTTTCTTACAGAAAACAGCAATAGATGAATTAAAGAGTCTAAAAAAAGTTTTTTTAAAAAAGCACTTTCAAACAAGTGAAGAAATCAGTCACTGGTACTATTAGTCCACTTACAGGTAGGGTTTTTCTTCCTACAGGCTCATACTTGAATTAAAAAGAAGTCACCATTTGAAAAGAATGTTTTAGTAATAGTGGAAGCGAGAAAGAAAACCTCTGTACTGATAGAAGTAATAACTTGAATTTTATTTTAAAACTGAGAAGACAAAAATAGTCTGCATAAATCAAACAAGTTGTCTCTTCATGTCACTTTTATGATGGACATTAATCTTACTTTCTAGACAGAACTGCTGTCTGATGTAACCACGCTTATTGACTTAATGGGAAGAAATTTATATTAGTCTAGGAAGCTGTGATGAATGCAGTCTTAAAGTTCAATGACTCAAACACTTAGTAACCTCAAACATTGACCCAGGTAGACAGAAACCTAAATCTTAATCCTGGAACATAAGTTTATGCTTCATTCACATTTTGTTGCTAAGAAATTTCGAAAGTTCATGTATTTTTTTTACATCTACTTACACATGCATAAACTCTGTATGTAGTATAAATAGTTTTCATATAGCAAGATGTCTGTGGGGAAAGATCCAAAGTAACATATCTTTTATCGCAGTGTGTGTTCCCCCCCCAGACCTGAGGAGTGCCAAAGTCGCCAAGAGATTCTGAAGCAAATCTGAAGCTGATTTCTTCTCAGCAATTAAAAAGAATATGCTGAAACTTGACTTCTTTGCCACAGAATCCTGTTCAGCTTTCATAAATGCTAGCACAGGTGGGAAGCTATTGCAAAACATTCCTCAACTGAGGATGAGGATGGGTTGCTGAGAGCGCTGCTCAAGACTGTACTCGGACAACCGAGCTCTCACAACTGAGGCTCTTGCCCACCTGAAAGAGTTTCCTGACAAATCCCTCACTCCCACCTCAGCTGAAGATGTTAGCCTAAGCCACTGCAACAGCTATCCTACTTGAGCCTGAGCCTTGCCTCGGTAATTAGACATGCACTGTCGGTGTTGGTGGCACCGATTAAATTGTTTCACAACTGAATTGTGAAATGATGAGTACAGATGAAGCATTCTGAGGAACCAACAGAATCCTAGCTTAACTTCCTTCCTAGATATGGTATTAGCATGTAAACACAGGTGGACCAAAAAAATACATCAAATTTACTCTACAGACACCTGCTATCAGAGTGGGGGTATGCAGAACGTCTGCAGTTAGCACCCATCAGCTCACCGTAATTAAAAGTTAGGATGATCCCAGTAATGTCTGCAGTAAGTCCCACGACTGCATACTGCGGAGCGTGTAGAATAGGGCAGAGGAGAGGGGCTCCAGCATCGGATGCAGGTGTTCCCAGGTACACTCCCATTTACTAGTTTTGGCCAAGGCAACTCCTTTGAAATGGATAAAACAGCAGAGGCGTTTTGCCTCTGCTCATAACAAGGGGTCCCTTTCCCATCAGTACTTCTTGCCTTCAGTTACTTTCCCTCTTTCTTATTCTGCTTTCATACTCCTTAAGCACCTCTCGCCATAGTCCATTTCACAGTTGGAAAAAGATTCACCTGTATTCGGGTCCACAGGGTATGAAGACTTTGAGACAGGATTTGTTCTCTCTGTCCTTTCCTACCACTCCCCACAAACGTTTTTGCAGAAATTGGTATAACTAGGTCTTCAGTTTACAATCCAAGATGAGCCTGTGCACACACAGAAAGAGCCACCTGGCATTCTTACTGCCTCTCTCCCGACGGGAAGAATGTGTTTCATTTCATCAGGAACCTAGCACAACAGAAGTAATTTACAGTAAGGTTTTCAGACAACGAAATTACGTTTGATTATACTCAAGACAAATCCACACAGAAAGAACACCTCCCTGAACCATGGTAGCTGTTATTTGTGACCCAATCAACTGGAGATTCCCTTTCTGCAGAGCTTCATTTTGGAAGGAATTTTTTCTTTCTTTTTTTTTTTTTTTTTTTTTACTATGTTCTATCGTGCCTCCATCTGGGGATCCTCTGAGATCTTTCTTTTACAGGACACCGAAGCCTACCATAAATCATTCCTGAACAGAAGGCTATATACTTTCCTAAGCTTACAGTACGGCTTCCCTGGAAATCTCTTACTTATTGCCTTGGGAACACTTTATTTTTGGTACTAGTTTCATCTCATGTCAGTCTGCACAGAGCCCGGTGAGCCCAGTGGCCGACAGCTGTCCGACGGCGGAGCGGTGAGAGGCAGCTCCGGCACTGCCCGCCCGGAGGCACCGAAAGGCTTCGCCAGCAGTTACAGCTCAGCGTGACGGAGAGCCAGAGCTCGCACAGCACCAGCTCATTACGACAAGCTACCTGGCTGCAGCTCTCCAGAAACGTGTGTGGACCTATACACAATGTTAGAAGCCAAGGAAAAGACCCATGAGGAAAATACAGACGCTGCCTAATTATGGAGGGGATACTTTTACTGAAGCAGGTAACAAGAAGGATGCTAACAGAGCAATAATGCACGCACATGAGAGGAAGACTCCTGCATGTAGAAGAATGTTCATGAACACAGAAGTGCCTAATTCCCTACATTTCTCACTCCTTTTCCACACAGGGCAGAAGAGTGCAAATTTCAGCACTTTTTCAAGTTGTAACACACTAAAATACTAATTCTTAATAATTGAAAGGAAAATTTGAGCAGAAGCCAAAGGAAATGCCAGAGTGCAGAGATTTTGCTAATGCTTGTTATGTAGAGTGTTGTTCCCAAACGTGTGACTTCAGAAGAAGCAAAAGACAAACAACACCATCCCGAAAGCAGCACCAACGCTCACGGTGCTTGCCAAGTCACAGAATTGCCAAAACAGGGCCCAAACAGGCACTCCTTAGGGAGCTGGGGATGGGGGGGTGCTGCATGGAGACTTCAGGAACACGTTTTTTGAAAGTGTGTCTTCTGACATTCGCCTTGTATCAGAATGCCAAAGATGAAATTTAACACAAAAATCTTTCTTTTGTATGGCATGGAAAATAGCCTTGAAGTTTACCAGCGATTTGTTAATTCCATTACCACAAAACACCTTTCTCTTGCCGATCCCCAAGACTCCACAAAACCACTTCAATATGGCTGATAGCTAAAAATTTAATATGCATGCTTATAATTATGAGAAAACTTGAGAGCAATTACTTTTAAGGCTTTTCCAGACTTCAGAGCCTTCAGCGTGTCCGGGCACTTCAGTTAAGGTGTCACTGATCTTCAAGGGCTTTAAGGAAGGCAGGAAACTGCAGGCGACTGTTCCCCCGACATTTACTGCTGTGCTGTTTTCTCAGACATGGCAAGATGTCCGCTTAGAGCTGGTCTTGCCCAGGGATGCAACACCCTGCCCCGCCGCTGCCTTTCTGCTCCCGGCTGCGAGCTTGCTATAACGCACGAAGCCCCCGGCAGGAAGGGAGCAGAGAAAATGCAATGCTACAGCTGGCTGTTGCATTCAGCAGCAAAGCTGCTGGATTCTGCGGGATTCTAACAAAACAGTGAAATCCAGGACTGCGGAGTTGCTGCAGTCACCAGACACTGAGCAGAATCCGAGCAGTTCACACTCGGGCCTCTTCTGAGATCGGAACAATGCCCTGCTGCATCAGTTTTCATACAGGCAGTATCTGCTGTTTCTGTAATCATACAACCTAGAAATTGCAACAGCATTTAATTCTACGTGTTTCTCAGTCACAGGAACAGAATATACGAGGCACTCTTACTGGTTTCTACTGCCTTAGCTATTTTTTACCAAGTCTGAATTTACCTAATCAAGCAGCAAACCCTCCTTTCTTGAGAAAATGGAAAATAACGCAAGTAAGGTAAGGCAAGAAAACAACACTGCCTTCACGCTTGGAAGCTTTTATCATGTTATCCAGATGATGACAGCTTCAAGTGGAATCTGCACATATGATCCTCAAAACTGAAACTCTAGTTTTCACAAACAGATTTCTGCAAGCTGTGTCCACAAGCCTCTCCTGAAAGTAACGGTGTGCGTTCCTCTTCAGCCAGCCCAGGAAACGCAGCTGTTCGGAGCACAAGTGGCAAGGCATGCTTTTTATCCAAGGTCTAGCCTTTGCTCTGCATGGCGACTGTCCCTATCCTAGTCCTATTTTAGCTCTTCTGGACTTAGGAAAAATCTGATAAACTGACTTTACTCCTAAATATCTTAAAACACATGCATTCAAGGAAAAGAATCATTCCTTTAAATAGGGTCAGTTGACATCAACACAACAAAACCTGCTCAGCTGTTGGGATGTCACTGATTTAATGCAGCTGACAACTGATGGATCACAGACATATGAATGTTGAACATTATTATACAATTGAAAATCTTTAATACTAACTCCTGAGAAGAGCAAGGCTTACTCTTTTGTGTAATTTGGTTTGTTTCAGAAAATAAGACAATAATTAAAACAAACCCTTAATGTCTTATGGCTCATGTATTCAAAATTGGGGATCGATGATGTGAAATAAAACCTAAAATATCTGAAATACTTCAACATATATGGATACCAGGCGCTTGATTTGTGAAAGGAACTGTAATGAAAACACCCTACCTCCATCCCCCTGTTTAAACTCTGAAGATAGTAGTCAATTAGCTTATCAAATACATGCAAACAGCAATACCCGTTCTACAGCATCAGCAGAGATTCAAGAATGGATGTAGGCTGAAATGCGTTTAAGATGACAAAGATGCACTGAAGACCAATTTACATGGGGCCTTAGTGAAAAGTTAGCATATGGAAATAAGAATGTTCCAAGTCAAAAGGAACAAGGCAACCTAGTTTAATCTGATTATTCTGAGGTTGAGGCAACATATTAATCAAGTGGACAAAACAATTCTGTTAATGAAATTCTAAAGGTACAGTACGATAATCAATCTTTTACTATATTGCAAATGATAAAACAAGCATCCAGAAGGGTTATGCTAATTACATGTTTCAAGTCAAATGAACCCGTTCCATGCTTTGTCTTGTTTAGACAAATAGAGCATCCCTGCCATTTAATTATATTTCAGATGTCCATATCAGTGTCTGCAATGATACATTAGCCTACTGAAGAACGGGAGATAGACTGTTACCTTCTTATAACAGACGCATGCAATCCACCTAGAGAGCAACCTGGGCTAAGCAACTGGTAGGGACAGCGGCGCAGTCGAGGAGGAGGACACCCAAGAGGCGGAGGTGAGCTCTTACCAGCACCTCACAGGGCCACCTCATGCCTATTTCTTTACCAACGTGCGTGCGAGGGAATGAGCGGACTCCTTCCTCCCTGGAAGTGCACGGGGTCTGCTCGGCTCGGGTCAGCCAGAGCCGAAATGCCTGAGCTGGCTGAGAAGTGGTGCAGCCAAGCGAAGGTGGGAGCTTCTCCGGGGAGAGGATCAGCTCAGGGCAGCGTTGTGCGAACGGTGATATGCAGCTTCTCCTCTCTGGGCTACCTCTGCACAGAAGCCTGTAGTATTACGTATCTACTACACCTGTCCAAATAGAAATACCATCCTGCAACAATACAATATAAACCCAAACGCCCACGTGTTCAGGAAGCAGAATTATAGCATTACATTTAAAAAAACCAGCATCAATGCCTATCTTTCTCCACTGCTTGCAGATAATCAGCATAACTGAGCAAGACGACGACAGGCACATACGCATGCACAGAATCAACACAGAGCGCACGTGGGAAAAGGAGAGGGGGGAACTACACTTCTCCCACAGTCCCAAGGAAAATGAGAACACTAACTAGAGCCCAGGCAGAGTGGCCAGATACACATCCTCCAAATGTGTCTGAAATACAGCAAATATTGGGCGTATTATAATTTGGTCATATTTATTAAAAGTTATACAACAGAGTAAGATAACAGAAAGCCCATAAAACTGGTATGATACACTTCTTATATTGTACATCATATAAGCAGTTGTGATCAAATATATACAGCTGAAAATATGATTAGATGTATTTAATTTTTCTCCAAGGGTATCATTCAGACAAGAGGAAACAGTCTCAAGCTGCGCCAGGGGAGGTTCAGGTTGGATATCAGGAAGAACTTCTTCACTGTCAGAGTCGTCAGGCATTGGAACAGGCTCCCCAGGGAGGTGGTGGAGTCACCATCCCTGGAGGTGTTCAAAAAACGTTTAGATGTGGCGCTTCGAGACATGGTTTAGTGGGTTTAGAGGGCATGGTGGCATTGGGTATACAGTTGGACTTGATGATCTTTGAGGTCTCTTCCAACCATAATGATTCTATGATTTTTATATTACTTCATATAGATGGCTTATACTGGAAACATAAAATACCCTGAAAACAACTGAAACATACTGCAGCTTTTCTGTACAGGCTCCTGTGCATGTCAGTCAACCCTGTTCCCACTACGTAGTACAAGGACATTTTTGTCTAAATAAACACAAACCTTGTGAGGCTTCAACATTTTTTCTGGCTGCTTTTCCTAAAGTACACATCCTCCTTCTTCCACCTTAGCCATATGCTGCCATTTCCTTTGCTTCCACTCATGCGACAGAATACTTCCAGCTATGCTACACTTCACCATTGCAAACGCTTCCTCACTTGCAATGCAGATTTCAGCGCCAGCCATTTGGTTTTAACTGTGTTTTCTGACACAGGCGTGACGGCGGGCGTCTTCACACCAGTTCAGCGGCTTCGGCTCCCAAGGTAACGCTCGGCCACAGGGCACCGTGTTTGCATGCAATGCATCAAGACATTTTTCACAGACAGTAGGCATTATCTACACAGTTCAACATTTACTTACCTTGGCATCTGGAAGTAAACAACAGCCCAAAAACAGGATTGCAAAAAGAAAATAAATTCCAATACGTAAAAAAAAGCCCAGGAAGTATGTGAAAACTAAAAGAAAAAATCTTCATCAAAAAAGGTTAACATTTTTAAACAAAAACTACTAGACCTATATTAGCAGCCGAAACCACAATAAAATAATGAGAGCAAACAAGTAAGCACCTAATTGTGTAATTAAAAAAACCTAAACCATAAAACCTTCCCCCACAAAACCAGTCAGAACATCCTTTCTGATAAAAAAGATAAACATAATTTTTCCTTAGCTTTCACTGAAAGCTCTTTAAAAAAGAAAAAAACAAACCAGAAATCATTGCTATGTATTTCAGAATCCTAAACACATCCCTTTTTGTACCTACCAATAGATTATGTTTTTATTCAATGCATTTCCCTATGTTAAATGAAAAAAAAAGTAATAAGAAAATTCAACTTCCCATGTTGCAACATCTTCCTTACTTTTAGGAAACAGTCCCTTTGTTATACACAAGAAAAATGACATCCTAAGAAAGTTACACTAATAAACCCACAGATGCTATTGACTTGAATGGATTTCCTCAAGAATTTACATATTTACCAATAGAAAAGAATTTAATATCTGAAGTCAATGGGCTGTGATCTGGCCCTACATTCTCTTAAATGGGAAAATGTCAATTTTCAGAAAGGAGACACTCTATTTTAAATTGTAATGACTGCAAACATTCTGACTCATCTAGTATCCTGCTTTGTTACACTACTGTTTAGTAGTTTTCCCTGATAAAACTACAATGTAAGGAATAAAAGAAAACTAGCTCACTAGTTCAAGACAGGGAAAAAAATATTGTTGCTATATATGAAAACCCAACATTGATTTTGTACAATTTAGCATCCACATTTCATTTTAAATTTTTAAAGAGTAAATTATCAAAACAGTGATACTTGTCTCCTAGCCACATTAGACGAATCCAAATTACTGAAATGAAAATTTTGGCCGTAAACTATTCCATATATCTCCTTGGACTTCTAAAGTGTACTTCACACAATAGTGGTTACATTTTTAGGTTAGAGGTTTTACAAGGACTAGTCGTCATTTTTACTATTACACGCTGTGTAATCTTCCACGTAAACTTGTGCCAGCTTGCTTTAAATTAACTTTAATTCAAGTTTACCAAAGAAGAAAATCAGACTGTAACTAAATGAGGTCAAGGACTTTGGAAGATCTCATTTAATCCCACAATACTTGGATCTTTTTATGAAGTCCATTTGATCATCATGAGTCGTGCAAATGGGCGCAAGTATGAATGGCAGATTAAAGAACTCTGTTTAATATTAGTCAGAAACAAGAAACAATAACTAATATTTGTAAAAAGTTACACCTGAAATATTCCACTCCGTCTTAAGCTAAATGTACTTAGCAGAAAGGTCAGAGCTCCTGAATTTGCTAGATAAATAAATGTTGGTGAGGTGGATGAATCACTGGAGAATTGGTGCATGGCAGCGAATGAATAACCTGCAAATGCTTCCCAAACCCCATTATTTCCCTTTTTCCAGTAGGCCAAAGATTCATGTCCCTGCATGCCGCCAGTTCATTACGGAGAAATATCATTCCTCTTCTGGCACTCTCTGGGCGGCCTCTCAGCCCCACGAGGACCCTTTAATGTTTAATTCCCCATCATCTGCTCCAGTGAACAGCTTAATCTCTGCTTGTATGATCAATACTATATCAGTGTAAATTAAAATGACAATTTTAAAGTAATTAAGCCTGTTAATGCTCGATTCAAATGTCATTATTTGCACAAGGGATTGAGGAGAAATTACATCGTGTCCAGGGTGACAGGAAAATGTTTGAGCCTTCTCAATCCTGTTGCCGCTGTGCCACTGGAGGCTTTAGCAAAGCAGATTAACTTCAAGCTCCCACTGCCAGGATACCTATCCAATTTCAAAAGAGGATAACACAATTTGATAAATTTAATTCCAGCTACAAACTCAATTATTGTGATAATGGATGAAAACTGGGAGGAGACACTAAACAAGACCCACATAAAAAATACACTTAACTTCAGAATGAGATACAACAGTAATTGTTTTATTTGATTTGCTCTATCCCTTTTGAAAACCCTTTAAATAATTGTGATTGTTAGAAGAATAGCCAGCATTTATTAAATAGCATGAGCTCTAAGATCAAAGTGGCTGCAGTTTAAAGGATTTTGGTCACAATGGAAATGTTTGCTATCCTTTGCTTGTACAGCTACATTTATTAGACAAGTAAAATTACATCATTACAGTATTGGATCTCATAAATAGATCTATAAAACTCAACTACGCTCAGATGAAATCTCAGCCCATTCTACGTGCTGGCCTTTCTAGACCCTGCCGTGACAGCCTGTAGTCATTTATTATTTCAAAGGAAGATTTTAATAATAGAAAACCTTAAACTTTATGAGACAGCCATAGGATTCAGTTTGTATTTCAAGTCTGACTAGCTGAAAATGTAGCCGAGCTATCGTTATTTGAGCTCATCTCTAGGACTCCAGGATACAGAAAGCCATGGCAATTTAGGCAAAATACTGAACAGCGCCATCAATATTTGATATTTTGGAGCAGATAGCAAAAGTGAAACACCAAGTGCCATGGATTTAATTCAATGGCAAGGAACAGTGGAGAACTTCTTCTGCAAGGGCAGTCCAAGCAGTAACAAATTCCTACTGAAAGAGGTACTGACAGCCCAAAGTGCAGCCCTGAGAGGGTCAATCAGCATTCCTGTCACTGTTTTAATAAATTCAGTTTATCTGCTCGTTTGCATTTCCTGAAGTTCTCTGAAATAATTATATTGAATTTTTATTAGTGCACATGAAACATTTTTGGCTGGCACTTCTTTGAATAATAAATGGCATATATATTAAAGTGCCTTACAGGTCTAATAACTTGCATCAGATCCGTGTAGGCCTGTCTTATTAACTTTTGGTTTAAATTACAGGAGAATTCATCAATCAGTATTTCTAAAAAGCAGACTGCAGATTGCCACAGACTCTCAAGAAAAATGTATCTCAGGACAATTAAAACATCTACTGTGTCTCAAGTATTTCATCAGAAAATCTATCAAATCACAGATTTTCTTAGATGAACTGTCAAAAGAACCACCATAAAAGGGTAACCAAAGACTATTACAATTTTTTCTCAATACTGAAGAAAATAAAAAGAAATAACTAAAATTTAAACCGAAGTTTAAGTTTTTAAATTAAATGCATTAACTCTTAAATTTTATTAATTATTCATTACTATTAAATTTAAATTAAATGCATAATCAGATGTTTGAAATTAAAATTAAGGAAAGCTGATCAAGTCATGTACTGTAGGCTTGGTATTTCCTTGCTAACTCTTTAAACATAGGAACTGCTGGCATGGCAGAGGTCAAATTAAAGTCCTGAGTTCCATTTGCTTTAATCAAAAATAGCTGTCTCCTGAAAGAATAGCTACTGATTTAAAACTCAGAAGACAATGTTCAGAAGTGGGAGACTATACTCAATGGGTTGTTTTGGTTTTGGTGGTGGTTTTTTTTTAATCCGGAGACACACTGAATATTACTGTGAGTTAACTACATTTTGCTCTGATAATTATGAAAACTTTAAATTATAAAGTCACTGCATCAAAACAGAACCAAACTGCTACCTTTAAAAAAAAATGATCAGAAAGCACACCAAACTAGTGAAGTCACTGTTGCTTTGGGACTCCCCTGGTATTTTCAAACACTGCTTTATTCTTTCTTTTCTCATGTTAGTGACAGGCACAAAGACTTGGCTACTGCCATAGTATATGATAAGCATGTATGTGTTAGTCAGAGTTTCTCCAAGAAACTTTAAAGAGGAAATCAAACAGACATTTTTTGGAGG
Source organism: Cariama cristata (assembly GCF_000690535.1). Taxonomy (NCBI): domain Eukaryota; kingdom Metazoa; phylum Chordata; class Aves; order Cariamiformes; family Cariamidae; genus Cariama; species Cariama cristata. The sequence continues at coordinate 14,287 of NW_009605412.1, read as the reverse complement.
TTTTTTGAAATTAAGTTGGAAAACACCAAGTAACATTGTTCTCACGCCACAGCAAAATTCTCACTGTTGATAATTTTATGCAGTATATGCACTGACATCTTAAAATATTTCCCCCATTAAGCAGTACAAAAATGAATTCAGACGCGAGTGCTGACTATATGATACTACATGTATTTGACAGTTAATTGAATCAATAGAACATATATTAAAAAGAAGTAACGCGGCAAGAGAATTGAGTAAGACAGAGATGTTTTTCCTCAAGTTTCCCTGCATTTGTAGTAAGAGAGAACACCGCTCCCTTTTTCAGAGCAGACCAGCAGAAAGCGATTCTGCTACGGTAAAGATGACGACAGCTGTCTACCCTGACCGGTCAAAGGAAGAACTCATTACTCGCTAGCTGGAGAGAAAGAAAGAAAAATACTACTTTCAAATTAGTGTCTGAATAGACTATCAGAATACTTTCTTTCGTACATAACCTAAAACCTGTGTACACTCTATTACAGATTTTCTGTTTTGCATTATTAGTAGGGCATATTGGTGGACATCAGACCACATGGAGCAACAAATTAATTGTTTCCCTATGTAAAATTACAGCTTCATTTATCATGCACATGTTGACCTGTGTCTGCTTTACAAAGCTTATTAATTATCAGTGATCTTGGTGTTTTAAGAATAAATAAACCACTGGAAAAATTTACTACAACTGACCGATTCATTCAGAATTATTAAACGTATCTTTACTGTTGAAGGTAGGAAAAGTGTTCAACTTCATTTTGCTTTTAAAATTCCATTTGATAAGCTTTAAAAGAAATAGCATTGGTCAGTAGGAATAAAAACAACATTATTGGGAGTAGACTTATTTTTATGTTCATGATTGTTCTCTTCTGAAAGTAACTTTTCTTTTTAATACTACGTCTAGTATCAGCGAATTTTTTTCTACTAGGCTTTTCTTAACCTGTGAGAAGATAAGCAAAACCAAAGTGCATTAATAGATTATTAATCCCACCTGATCTTCACACCTACTATGCATATTTCCTTCATTTAGAACATGTAGTAAGGGGGGCTTCATCTGGATGATGTTAAGTCTCTGTTCTCAGCTGGCAGCTACACAAGAAGGTGTTCACATCACATACCAGTCTTGGACAAACAAACCCTTTTCAGTGAGGCAGCAGATGGTTGTGTTAGACTCAAACATTGTGGGTTCGGCCCCTTCATCACAACCCATCCAAACATCTGAAGGAAAACAGTATTTTATAAAAAAAATTACATGTCCTCTCTTACTAAGACTTTCCTACAGTTTTGAAAAAAGGTAACTCGATAAATTCTCTGAGCACAACTGAAAATTGTGTAATTGGAGTGGTTCTCAAATGGCAGAGTGAAAAGGCTCACAGGTGTCCGAAAGACATTTCCTTACCAGTTCCAGCGAGGGGAGCGAGCACCCTTGCAGAGAAAGTACGCTGAACAAACAGAACCACAAATCTTAATTCTGAATCAGCCATTATGACTTTTTTGCTCCTTCTTTTTCTGTTCACTGCTTCAGTGGTTTTCTGTCAAAAAATGCTAACAAGCCTTTAAGCTCTTTAAGAACTTAACAATTTTTCAGTTCGTTCACCAACAGATTTCTTGCAGAATATTTGTTTCCCACATGTAGTGCTATGACACAGCATTCAATCATATTTGTCTTTTCCCTTGATATATGGTTCAACCACAATACAGCTTGGTCAAACCTTTGCCGAGACATCAGTTACATACTTTTCCTACTCTTTAAGAAAGTCTAGTGACAAGTGATTGAACTAAAAGACATTCTGGCCAAAACACTGATCTTAACTTAAAAGGACAAACTGAACACAACTAGTAATAGTGAAACAGCTATTGACTTTTTTTTTTAAATACCATAACCAGTAGAAGTTTCCTTAGGATAATGTGAGGTGATTAAGGTATTGATACAGCCTTACAGCAGCTGCTGATGCTCTTGTATTGCAATCTCTTTAAACCATTGAATTAGTATTCTCAGGTGTCAGGACAATGAAATTCAAAGTTCAAAGTTCTCCTTTTCACCAATGAAATAAAAAGACTTTTGAACATAGAAAGAAATACCCAAATACACAGTGGGACTCTCTTTAACTTTCAAGATAAAACAGAACCATGGAAAGACAGGGATTTGGCCCCGGGAAGTCTCTCCTGCTACCACAGCAGGACTGACTCTAAGTCATTCCCAATAGCTGCTTGCATAACCTGCTCATGGAAGCTTCCACTGTAAAATTTAAGGGGCGGTTTTGTTTGGGTTTTTTTATTTGTTTTATGTCTTTTTCAGACCATACAGGAAAAAGTTTATTCCCTCTGCCTTCCTCAGTTTTCTCCTATCTAGACTAGCCATACCCAGTACTGCCAGTCCTTCACAGCTTGCATTTTCTGGAGCCCCAGTAAGTCTTGCTGCTCTTCTCCGAACTCCCCAAACCAACTTTTGGGCACCAGAAAGAGGTGGCTCTGTTCAGATGCAAGCTGCTCACACCCTGGGTTTCAGTAGGGCTGCTCATCCGGGGAGGAACCAACCCAAAGACATTAAAAGTTCCAACATGTCACGTGCACACTTCCTTCAGGGCACGCACAAGTAAAGTAGCGGATGAAATGATGACCCACAGAAGTTAGCCACTAAACATAAAAAAAGCAGATAAATACCATTCTTGTCAAGAATTTACCTATCATAAGATCAGATAATTTCACTGCACTTGGGCTTGGACCATAAATCATTCACAGTCTGTTCCGCAAACTAACAGGTGAGAAAAAAAAAACACGGTAATTTCGCGAGAACTACCACCTGCCTAACAGGGAAGAGTTTGCACCTTCTTCAAAACTGACTTAGCTGCATGAGTTGCGAATGTACAAGCTGAAAGGACGCTCAGTTCCAGGTGGGATCCTGTCCTCCTCCACGCACCACGGCCACTGAGCCTTGGTGCACAGGCACTATGCTGTCATCGACTCCTCCTGAAGCGTGGGGCACAATGAACCCTTCTGAGAGGTCAGAAAATACCCATTACTGTTTTTTTCCACTTGGAAATACTTCTGAATAGGAAAGGAAAAAGGTCTAAGTGACTACTGTGCTAGACACAGCTGTCAAATATGCCCACAGGATAACGACTGCAAAGTTATGAAGAAGGAAGAAAACGTTTTCAAGACTGTTACTCTTTCTTGTTCTCCATCTCTACGTTGCTAAGAGAGCATTTGAACCTGTGTTTTTACTATTTTACTGTTTTCTTGGCCTACATTCTTATAGAACTGTTCCTCTTCCATTTTTATGATTACTGAAGTAGATATTTTATGAACAAACTCTCAGAATGTCAGTAAACCCATCATCAAAAGGTGTCCCTGAAAATAAACACAGGATCTTTGCTATTTAGCACATACAAATAGGAGAATGTCAGGTTTAGAAGGCGCATTTACAAGACTGACATCAGTAAAAATCCCGTTTTTTTTTCATTCCCCTCATCACAAGTGATCTGAAAGCGTATGAAACACACTGCAGGTTACAAAACGGCTCTTCTAAGACATGGTGAACTATCAGTGAGTTGGTAATGGCCAGCAAGCTGTCTCCACATGAGAGCTCAAAACCCAGCCACGTTTCAGGCTTTGCTGCTTCGTTTGCTGTTTCTGCTCCCAGATCACCAGACACAGAATAGCTATGGCCATCACAAATTCACGACGACCCAACTGCTACAATTAAATAAGCACATGTATACATATGTAAATGCACATCCCTCCAAATGCCAAAGGCTTATCAATAGCAGGAGAAACTGCAGCCCAGCAAAACCAGCGTTAAAAGCTTCCTACCTCCTTCCTCTCTCTCCTTCTCTCTTTCCAGAAGGAAGACCACAGCTCATGTCCTAAAGCTCTGGGGCATAAGTGTGACTTACACTGTACCTAGAAAATCTTTAAAAATATTCAATCCTACAACTTGAATTCAAGTCTACAGTGCTCAGTAGAGGAGAGTCAAAAGCTCTGTGCCACAAAAAGGAAAAGGAGAGTCAGAGAGAAGGAGGACATCCACTACGGCTGTTTCAGTGGCGTCACTGTGTGACCCACTCCCCCACTCCCTTTGGCAGCCACAGCCCATTAACACTTGGGTGCTTTCTGTCAACGTGATCCATCGTGCCAATCGTCAGACGCAAAATGATCCAAAGCAATGAAGCACCTCACCTCGCAGAAGATTACTAAAGCCGAGGGTGGGATCTCAAGTGCCCCTGACTCCCAACACATAAGCAAGCCATTTATCTTTCATGTTCTTACAGCAAAAGGGTCCAGTGGCAGACCCACGTGGCCACAGACCGCAGAGACGCCCAGCCTGGGCTCGCTGCACTTCAGTCACCTTCCATGCAAGAAAGGGAACACTTTGAGGCAAAACTCTCCAAGGACACCTAAGCACTCCGTGCACTCAGGCAAGCTGCATGTGTAACACGAAATGCTAGTGTCTCAACACTTACTTATAAATGCTAGTACCACACAAATTATTTTCATGAAAGCACCCAGCAACAAAGTTCAAACTTCCACCCCCAGAAAGTCCCTTGAAGAACCTTCTCTTCACACTTCCTATTTTACCTTTCTCTGTGGCAGCCTGGACCCTGGCTGTGGGCACGAAACAGCATCCTTCCCCGGCCCGGGTCTGCACAAGTCTCCTTGCAGCCAACCAAAGGACTGCCCCGCGGCGACCACCACTGTGCCCCAAATCCCTCATGGGATACCCTGTCAAATTCAAGGTTTCATTCCTCATCTTTAAAGTCTTGTTCGAAATTCTGTCCACTGTAACTGATGACTTTCCTCACCCCCTGTAATGACCACTTCCCAGGACGAGTGTGCGGCAGGAGCCATGGAGCTGTCGGCCTCGACAGGAGAACTCCCGAGAGCAGAACGTCTCGGGGACTGACCCACAGATCTGGAGCTCGCTACTAATCAAAGGCTAGAAGGAGAATATACCATACGTCTTGACAGTCACCCCCCCCCCCCTTTTTAGTATAGTCTACTTTTAATTATGACACTTAAAAATAAATCAATCTATCCAAAATGCAAAACTTGTAGAAATTGTCTCAGGTGAACAGACAGTGATAAAAACATATTTTTATGTATACATGTTACAAATCTGGGAGCTGGGTAGCATGCTACTGTGTCAAGCTACATGAACCCTAGACAAACAGATGCAGGCTTTTAAAAAAAAAAAATTAAAAAAATAGTATGAACCCCAGGAATTTTAATCAAACTCCTGCACATGGATACATCTGAGAGAATTCAACCAAAAATAGCTGTTGGCTATTTCCAAGGAGCCCCTGTACGTTAACAAGACGCACGTGAACAAAAGCAAAAACTGGCTGATGAAATGCAGTTACGCAGTAAAGTGGACAATGACTAAACTGGGATCAGCTCCATAAAGTAATTTATGGAGCTCTAGTTTTATTCATCTTAATTGATCGTGTCTCCTTGTATTAAACACAATAAACACGAGCTTAACTATATTTGAACCATCAGGCACCACCCAGTAAACCTAGGAAAGGAGCACTGTAAAATGCCAACTCACATGCACAGAAATTTGCAAAGGTATGAGCACTGACTCGATGAAAACTGGCATAACTTTAAGACTCTACAGTAAAGACCTAATTGCCTAAGGGGCTTTTTAACACATTTTTAAACACTGACCACACTTCTTTCTCTATGTGAACGGAAGAAGCCACTCTCATTCTCATTGCAACTTTTGTTTTTCCTACCACCTTTAAGAGTAGAGCAGGCACTCTGCCATTTCTCATAATGACATTAAAAAACCAGTTCACAGGAGTTGCCAGAGAATAACAACATCAATGTCTATGCTCTGGAAGAATGTTTTAATATCTAAAAATAAACCAGCTACTCTGTAAGAGAAAATAACTTTTTTGAAAATGCACGTTACTGCAAGTTACCGCTTCCACTGATCAGAAATACCAGCACCACCACCGCCGATACCACTGCAGCATTAGTGCATGAGCAGAGTAACAGCTAAAGAGCTCATTACATTACTGCGCACCTATTTCTGGTTGGATGTAAAATGAAGTTAAACCAATGAAGCAACAATAATCCATTTAATGCTTACGCTATGCGATGCATTTATATGGGGTTTCTGTTGTTGTTGTTACAGTGCTCCTATTCATTCTTATGCTTTAGTGGTTCAACTGCAATTTATCAGCCTGTAGTGGAAAATACCTGGCACCTACTTAAAATGCATGGAGCTAGCAATAAAATTAACCTTGTGGCAATTGTTTTCCCACATGTTTGATAGACCAATGTCAGCTCATCTGTTAGAAGGAAATAAAAAAGTCAAGCCTAAATGTACAAAAAATTATGATGGAAGCCTTAAATAAAGCAAGGGTAATGCAAGTTTATTGAGTCAAAAATCAATCAATCAATGAGCGAGTGGATTAGGAGCACCTCATAAGCCCCAAAGAAATAATTTGCCCAAACACTGGGATTTAACAGTAGAGGACCAAATTCCAACACTTTTAGGAAGTAAGTAATGAAAAATCAATTCAAAAGGAAAAACAGATCAAGAACCCTGGATTCTGACACGCCGACACATTTATTGCTGAATACCATTTCTTGGCTGACCCGAAAACTTCGGAAGGTGTTTATTTACTTTCAACACCTTCCAGAGATCAATATTTTTAATTTGGATCCGAGTTATTATTTTTCACATCACAGCATCGGGGAGCGGAGTAAAGTGGCTCATATTTTAGTGCTAAAAAGATCGATATGACAGTTTCACCTTCACTGCAGCCCCCCGCAGCCGCCTGGGTGCACATCATAGCGTCCCGCAGGGGGGTGCAAGTGCCACGGCGCGGGGAGCAGGTCATCACCCAGCCAGAGAGCCAGACAGCCCATGATTTAGCTGATCATGAAGGGCCGGGTGCCCTTAGAAAACCAATCTTGTTTCTCTCACTTTATCAGGCCTGTCTTTTATCCAGCGCAGAGGAAGGGGGAGGGGGCAGGAGGGGAGAGATGAAAGAAAGGGGAAGGGAAGGAGCAGCGTAAAAGACAAATCCGTTTCACAAAGCGGATTACGTCCCTCGTCGTAAAGGCATCCGTCCATTTTTACCTTCCTTGAACCAGGGCACATCTGTAATCAATAATTAATTTTCCATAAATTTCAAAATATTGTTCTGGTAGCTGAAAGGGGACGAGCGCGCGGGGGAGACCAGGAGGGAGGATCTCCTCTGGTAAGAGGCATCACTCTTGGGCTCTGGTGCCTCTATCGATCGCCGCTATCGGGGCTGATGGAGGCAGGCAGAGAGAATTATGGACCTGGCCAGTGGACCGCTGCCCTGACATCTCTTTCATTGCAGCCGTTTAAGGATCTGCTGCCTCTCCAAGAGCCAAAGAAAATGGCATGTACTGCGTCCTGCACTGCCACAGCTACCTTCGCTCCAGTCTGAATTTACCTACCTCTCCACCGTTACGTACTGACTTTAAAGGCACATTTGACATACAGTCTTAGGGCTTCAAAACTCCCTTTCTCAATGGCAGTCATCTTTCCAGGGTTAAGACAACCGAGATCCTACACGAACACTAACATACCACCACATAAAAAGGAAGACTATCCTTAAATACTTAGTAGAGTATTAACTGTGGGTTTTACCGTACCCAAGTCAGTAACACGGAGGTCGGGGACAGGACGTGTGCAGCACGAGGATGTGGTCTGTGGGACTCACAGCCGGCAAGGCTTGGAAGACTCAAGCTTACCTAGGCAATGAAGCGCTGCACAGGTAACTGCTTCAGGCAGGCTACGCTGTAACTATGGACCGAGTATTCTCATCCTCAGGGAACCACAACTCAAAACCAAGGACTAATTGCACACCTCTGAGTGACTCCTTAACAAAATGTTTATGTCTATCCCCAGGAAGTCACAGCTGATACCATAAAATTGCTGTTATTTTCCATTTAGTGCAGTAATCAGTTCCTTAAAAGGAGACCTCATGTGAAACTAGGTGGATACCAAAATGGGAAAAGAAGCTACAAGTAAGCAGCATTTATGGGGAGATCTCACACTTTCTTCTTAATGTGTCCTAGAAAACAAGAAGCAAAGACAAGAAGGAAATGTGACTCTGTGGACAGGCTGCTCAAAGTAATACATTCTTTTCTTAGCATAACTAATAGCTCATGCTCTTTAAAAAATTGCCTTCATGAAGTCCTATTGCTTGGAAGAGTAATAAATGATAGTCATCCTCCTGGGGTATGCTCCAGAATGCTAACTGGAAAGTAAATGCAGGACTATTTCTCCAAATTATGTATCAGAGCCAGAGGCCACATTGAAGGAGCAGCATTACAGAATGACACCACCTGAGAGCCAAGCCGCTTCTGGCTGACTAACAGTGGCCCTGCAAAGTCAGGGTGAGGAGACTGCCTCCGGCTCACGGGGACACCGCAGCAATCCAGCACACAGCCGCCCTCACACGCCTCCGCTGTACTAAGATGGACAGATGCCTGCTTTTAAATTCAAGTCCTGAAGGATAATGGGAGAATCGCAGACGACTAACAAACGATCCAGACGTACGGGCGGTCATCTGTGCTTTTGTGACACCGTTTGGAAGGAACAGTCCTTGGATTTCACTGCAAAGCACCCTATTTCCCAATTAAATCTTGGGAACTCAGTAAAACATTCTTGGTTTGCTCTTCTCTGTCAATCAGAAACCAAAGCACCAACTACAAAAAACCCAGCTTTGGATCCAGGTCAAAGAATGAGATTTTTTAAACTCTTAGATTAGTATTAGGAGATCAGAAAGCAAATACTTTGAGACCTGCCATAGGATCCCGGCACTCTCATGGGTTATTTGAAAGTCTGGCAGAAGGGTTGCAGAGAACAAGTTCATGAGTTGCTACCTCCCAGTTGGAAGAAAGGCTGCAGCCTAAGGACAGGTCCAAGGCCCCCTTGGAAAACGTCGATCACTGGATACGCTTTGAGGCACACACAGGCCTTGGACAGCGCTCTCCAGACTTCTCCACTCCATCACCCTTGCTAAGGAACATCATCCTTCCCACTCAGCCAGTACAAAGACATACCATTTTACCAGCCTGTTAACATCCACTGCTATCTGTGAAGAAGATTTACAGATACTTTGCAAGTCGTATTTTGTTGGCTCATGGTTAAAGGCAAAAAAATTAAGTAGACCTCTAGCGCACTAGAAATCATAAGGAACGCCTGCCAAGTGACATCGTCTCCAGCTCCACAACGTGGTTCAGGATTTGTTCAGATTCATGCTTTGGCCCTGTCAGATAGGCTGTCTGTATATAAAAGGTACTGAAAGTACTGAAATGCAATAGTAAACTTCATATCTTAGTATGCCTACAAAAGCTAAGGGACTGGCTTTATCCAGACTGAAATAACACAGAGTCCTCAGATACATCTTAGAGTCATCTGTACTCGAAGTACCCTGTGGTTTCCTCCCCGCCACCTCTGTGTGGTTTCGTTTAAAATCACAGAGAATTCTCAGATGCAGACTTCTCGCTGGAAGCCTGAGCTTCCTCGGTGCCAACCCAGACACCCTTGGCTGCAAAGACTGCTGTGTTGCACGTGCTCATCTGCTGGCTTAGGCTCCCCTTTCATTTGTCCAAGGAATGACCCGAAAATGGGCAGAAGTCATCCCAAGTGAGGAAGTCAGCCTCCACAGGAATCAAATCACAGACGGCAATTCTCACGATCTGTTGATTTCTTAGGATTATACAGAATATAGCCTTGGTCCTCATGGAGGTTCAAGTCCACTGTGACTTTGTAAGACTACAGCCAACCATGGATAAAATATTTTCCAGACATCCCATAAACTGGATACCCAGCCAAAGATGTGTTATGAGAAGCCAACAAATGCATCAGGCAATACATGGAAGTGGAAGTTTCTCGGGCTTGGAAAACCCCTGGTAAACAACAGTGGAGAAGTATCTATCCATCTGAAGAATTATTGCCAAGTTCTGACATCACAGTCATGGGATAAGATGTCTTGAGTAAATAAATGTTCTCGAGGTTGCTTGTAAAAGTTGCTATTTCTCCTGTTTTAACACCTCTCCTGCGTTCATTTCTCCTTAAGAGTCTGAATATCTAGAATATGTTTTATTTACTCCATGATAACAGCTACCCAATATTAGGTACAGCTACACGTCCTTTTGTAAACCTCCAAATCTCTCTTCTCTTTTAGCAGTTGTTAAATCTGGATAACTGCGATAGCCCTGTGCTCGCTCTATTTCATAAACTGCAACCACGTGTGAACTAAGTGTATAAACATAATGTAAGCGTATGTACAATTGCAGCAAGGACAAAAGATTTACTCTGAAACCATGTTCACATCATCAAGTGCACTCGGAGTCTACAAGGCATACAAGTCTGTAGTGGAGAACATCTTCAAACCTGCACCCAGGCTTCTGCTGCCATGAAAGATGATCTCATTTCTTTGCATATATGTGTACGTTAAAGTACTTTGTAGGAAACAAACAGGGGAAAATATTAATATTGGTATATTAACATTACTGAATTCTGAATATCCAATGAAAGGTAATAAATCTGAGAGCAGAGACAATGATGAGCATCATTTTACAGACAATGGAAATAAGGCAGAGAGCTGGAGTGACTTGTTGAACATGCCAGAGGCGATGGGTGCGAGAGCTGCAGGACGAACGGGAGGTCCCCAGGACGCTGGGTGCTCAGCACCCGGTACCCCCCTTCTCATGCCCCAGCCCCGGCTCGTGGAGGACGCTGCTCCGTCACAGCCAGCTCTGCTGAAAGTAGCTGACTGAAGGAGGACAATGTAAAGACGTGGCTCGTAACAGAAATGGCAGTGGCAAGAATTCCTGTTTGCATCTCATTCCTAGGAGAGAAGATCTCATTCTCACAACCAGTGAACCAGCCACCGACGGACCAAAACCATCCAGGATGATCTCTCCTTGCTGAAGCTCACAACCTAAAATCAACTTCTTCCCTACGCAAGCGCCTGTTTCCTAAAGAGTTGCTCTGAGACGTCTTCCTGGCCAGAGCGTGGTGGTTGCTCATGCCGACAGAAGCAGCCTGAAGCAAGGCTTTACTGCCGGCTGTGACAAAACAAGCTGCACTTTTCCTCACACAGTCCCACACTATACAAAACTTTCCTCACGTCTGGTACTGTTTTCTAGAGACCCCAGTGGCAACCTGTATCTGCTGTAAAGGGACTCAAGAGCCATGTATCGGCACTTACCGACACAAACCAGTTTATTTAAGTCTGTATTTTCAAAGCATTCTAAGTTTTTAGCTCAGATTTTTCTCACTCTTCTAAGCCCACTGAAGTTACTTTTCTTTCCCCCCCCCTCAGAAAATCATCTCCATATACAGAAAAATAACCTTTGTCTGCACGGAAAAATTACTACTCAAAATGAATTCACAGCAAACCTGCTGCACTCTATCCTTCCATGGAAAATAGCAGCCTCCAAATTATTTTTTTTACCCCTTCCTTCCCTATACACCTTTGAGGTATCTGACACACACACAGTATTCTTCTCCTATTATCAAAAAGATAAATAGAGGTACCACTAGAAAGTGGTCCTTGCTCCTCTGTCTAGGGGATGAGTCTAGGGAAAATGCATACCTTGGGTAAAAGTCTAAAGTAAGTGCAACAGATCGAGATCTAATTAAGCAGTTAGCATAAGAGTTCAAGTGCAAAGATTTACACTCTGTGTTCTTACAGAAGCAAGTGCAGGGTAGCTCGTATACTGTAAATTCACTCTCACTTACTGATAAGCAATGTTAATTCCAGTTTTAAAGCCATTAGCACTTCAGCAATATTTCTGTTTCGGGGTAGCCAACTGGAAATATGGTAAAGCAACGTCTGAAATAGACCCTCTGTCCCTCCTCCTCCTCCCTCCCCCCCCCCCCCCCCCCCCCCCCCCCCCCCCGGCTTTTATGTCTATATTATAAAGATTTTTCTGCTGGTTTTGGAGGAAACAATTTTTCAATTCTAGAAGTATAACTGCAACATAAGAAATGTCCTATTCGGTATCCAGAATACCGTAATACCCTTCCAATGTTACTCAGGGCTTTATTTTCATGATGCCTTAAACCCTCCCCACCATGCGCATAAAAGTCTATCAGTGTATTACCTGTTTTCGTGTGCCATATTAACTAGGGGATTAGATTGCAGCTTTCTTTGAAAAATGGTGTGTCAAAAGAAGACGTTCATACAATCTGATAGCACTTGTATTCGTGCACACGTATCTCAGTGGGGGATTTGGGTCTGTTGGTTCCATCCAGCATCAACATTAAAACAAAACAAACCCAAACCACCAGGCAAGGTGTGCTTGAGCAATAAACGGCTGAGATGCACTCAGGTGTTTTTTCTCTTTTGTAAGAGACACACATTATCTGTACCAGGATCCAAAGTTGGTGCAGTTGGTTCCCTCCATGGAACTGAGTGGCTTTCAAAGTCTTACCTGGTAACCAGATACCAAGGAGACAGGAAGCTTTAAAATGATCTAACATTACAGCAACTGTTATTTAAATGACAATTTGCATAAGAGAGGATTGCAAGTAATAGCAGTATTTAAATGCTGGATTTATAACTGCAGCTGCTTTCAAAACAGAAATACTCCATCCTTTTTGAGATCTTTTCAGGAATGTAACACAGTTTAGGTTGCAGCCTTTTGAGCCTGAGATTAATAAGCCATTATTATAATTACTTGAGATAGACACAAGTTCCTGCAAAAAAAGTTGGGGTTTTTGTTTGTTTAATATTAAAGTTATCATTTACTTTGTCTTCTCCCACCTTCAAGGTCCACCATATATTTCCTGATCGTTAGTACTTTGTCTCTGATATTCTCAGACGTTACCCATCCGTTTGTACTTTCTTTCCTTACACGACTTCTTCCTCTGTGGTCTAAACATCCTAACTGCCCTAATATAAGCGGTTAAACTGCCAACCATGAACTTTTAATATGAAGATGACCCAAATCCTTGCCCCAATTTCTGGGCAGCCCTATGGCTCTTAACTTCCACGACAGCAAGCCGTACCTATGGACATGGCTGTTTCAGCCTGCTCCAAGGGACGCAGACTAGTTTATTGTTGAGTATGCAGGAGTACCCTCACATCTACTTATTTTCACAAATATGCTAAAGATGAGGCTTAATACTATACAACACAGAGTTACACCTTCCATCATCTTTACATTGTCTGATGTTCCCTCTTGGATATTCTGATGTACTGCCTTGTCAGTGACCCAAAGAAAGCTTTGCTCTTTCCTTGCCCTTGTTATTTGGAAGAAACTGAGTCTGGTTTTCCGTTTTCTCAAATCCTGTCATAGGTCCACACTGCCAGATCAGCAATCTGACTGCTGTTCTTATCCCGCTCCCTTATCCTGGTTTATGGCCTCCACACCTCACTCCAGATCCACAGCCTGAAAATCATCGTCACAAAACACCCCAATGGATCTTCAAACACTCAGGAGCTGCAGTGCAGCATCTTAATCGCAAGTCAGCAGTGCCCTGCCAGATTCGCTGCTGCAGGGAACAGAAGTTGTGACAGCCCGAGTACAGTGACACAGCTTCTCCACTTCAGAGAGTGCCCTGTAAACGCAGAGGCTGCACCTCGCCTCTCACACCCCACCTCTGCAGTCCCACTTTGCTTCTCACCAAAATGAGATCTCACCCATGGAACCTGTGCTCTTCATCCATTTGCTAAATACACAATGGTTACAAGTGTGCTTTGATAAACATGAAGTGGCACAAAGAGAATCTCTCTGGGTTTTTTGGTTGTTTTTTGTTTCTTTTGGTTTTTTTCCTAATGGTTTTCTGTTTGGGGGGTGTATGTTTTTAATCACCTCCTTGTGCACAACTTTCATTGACTGATGAAGCCCTTCACAGGATGGCAATTACTATTTAGAGTGCAATTTTTTCTATGTTTTTCATTAAGCAGGTATAAAAGAGATACCTTCTAGTTTAAGAAAGAGAAACAATCAATGTCCCATAACCCTGGTACAGTAATGACTTCTAGCAAAGAAAAAAAAAAAGGCATCCTCATGAGCAGATGGGGAGCCTTTTTCAAAACGTTAGGATAAATGCTTCTCCACTAATCCTAGAAGATTAAAAATACACAACCTGAATAGTCAAACTGGAAGAACACGCAAGACCGCCTGTTGCACACGCACTTCTCAATACCACCCGCAAACCCACTCCTGTCAACAACCAAGAGCAGTCAGCCCCCAGCTTCAACTCCCACCTGGCAGGAAGGGAACCCTGCACTGCCCTACAGAGGATCTGCAGGTAATCCGG
>NW_009605411.1:0-1256 GCF_000690535.1 Cariama cristata | reverse complement strand
CCGCACGGCCGAGCCGGAGGAGCCGTCCCCGCCGCCGCTGTCCCCTGCCCGGGAGCTCCCGGCGCAGACACCCCGCACGAAACCACTGCGGCTCCAGCGCCTGATGAGGAGAGACAGAAACTACAGCACAGGGACCACACAGCCGGTGGCAAAACACGTGGAAATATTAAACTCGAAGAGAGACTACCAGCAGAGACAGCAGTAAATGGCACATACGATAGAACCATACGGGAAGCGAACGGCAGTCGTATATGGGAGTGATTAGAGGTTGGGGGTTCTTTTTCTTTCTCTTTCCTTTTAATTTTTCTCTCCAATATGTTGAAATTGCCCAGACTGGTCCAGTACGACATCTTAAACCTCACAGGGACGCACAGTATGAAAACACCCCGGAGCAGGGCTGCGGGGATTATTCCCAGCGCGCTCCCAAAGCGGTGGTGAGGGGCGGTGGGCACACGTGCCAGTGCCGCCCGTGTCGCGGATGGGCAGCTCTGTGGCACAGGCCAGCGCCGCTGCCAGCTGGGGGTGGCTCAGAGAAAGCGAGGTGTGTGGGAGGGTTCGCTGGAGGGGACCGGCTTTCCTGCGGCCGCGCTGCCGCCTGCACCCAGCCAGGTGCCGGGCTCCATCCCTGCCGCCGCAGAGGAAAGAGCTCGACCAGCCGCAATGCCGAAGCACTGCCGAAGGCCGAGGCGCAGCTCGGCCAACAACCGCACGACGCAATGGTAAGCACCCCGGACCGACGCAGCCAGAGCTGCTGCCTCCGGTGCCCTGCCGAAGGGGAACTCGCTGCCAAGCCCTGCGGCCTGCCTGCCGAGGCCGGTGGGTCTAAGCCCGTCCAGCAGCCTCCTAATCAGTTGCGTTGCACAACCGCGTCAGGCAGGAAGCCGGCCCATGGACCAGCACTGCCAGCAGCAGCATCTTCACTGGCATCGGCAGCACCACTCACAGCGTCGGGACCTTGGTTTCAGCCCCCCCCCAGTCAGCGTCCAGCCTTCCTCTCAGCAGCGTCCTCGCTCCAGGAAAACCCACCTGCCAACCCACAGGAACCTCCCTCACAGGGCCGAGGCACAGCCAGCGCCTCCCTGCCCGGTCCTGCTCCTTGGCACTGACACGGAATGGTCTGTGGACCTCAGGGATGGAGGAAAGCAGGGAAGTAATCTGCATGTGCACAAGAGAGGAGGCCTGCGCCCCCGAGCCGCCTCGCCCCCCTTGGCCCAGCCTGGGAGCGGGCCCTGGGCGCACACCGGGCCCTCCCGAGC
>NW_009605410.1:0-14054 GCF_000690535.1 Cariama cristata | reverse complement strand
CCTAAAAAATTCCGACTGGAGTCACGATTTGTTCCGATAAACGCGTGTCTTGTGTTTGCCTTCGGTTCCCGAGCTGCCATTTGTACGTTGGGCTGATTTTCTGGTTATTCCCTGTAACGCCGAGGGCAAGGAATACACTTTTCTTAAGGAATGGAAGCTGAGATTTCAGTGATCTTCTGACTTAAGGATTTCTGGGGGAGGAAAAAAAAAAAAAAAAAAGATTGTAAAGGTGTCAAGAGCATTGGCATCTCAGTTTGGGGCTTTGGGCTCGTCGGTGCTAATTATACAGCAGCCCTGCTTCCCCTGGCACCGCGGGGGCAGCGGTAGCGACCGAGATGAAACCTCCTGCTAATCCTTACCCTCTCCTTTTCCATTTCCAGCCTGCCAGCTGTCCCTTGGCAAAATGCAGACTAACATCATTGCGTTCTCACCGAAAAGGTGCTTCTTAGAGTACATATGAATAATTCGCTTTAAAAGTAAAGGAGGGAGAGCGTTTCTTGGAGCGCGAACCCCACCCCCAGGTTCCTCGGTGACTTTAGTAGGGATTTAAGAAAGCGGAACTGGGCCCTTGACAAATTCGGGGACGCTTGTCATGCGTGGAAGTGTATTTTGCTCGGGATGTGGAAGTTGCGAGGTCGGTCTGTCAGAGAAAGAGATTTAAATAACCCAAGGAAGTTTTATTCTGCTCTGCCGTGTCTCCTCGTCGCCGCTCCAGCCCGGAGCAGAGCCGCAGCGGTGTCGGGCTGACAGTCCCCGTATCCAGCACCGGCAGAATGATGTGTGAGGGTCAGAGTAACAATTTGACGTTTAATATGATCTCAGCCATGTAAATTAGAGTTGAAACAAGGATAAATAAATATAAAGGTGGCTGTAGCCTGCGTTAGTCTGTCGTGGCGGCTGAGGAGATGTTGCAGGCGGCCGTGGGCTCTTCTTGGAGACGTCCTGGCGAATCTTTCAGCTTGTCAGGAGGTGGATTTCATGCCGTACTCGCACGGAAATGGAGGGCTTGTGATTTAGGCAAACGGGGGATAATCGGTGTCATCCGGAGCACTGGGTGTCTGAGGGAGCGAGGATGCGACGTGGGATTTTGGAAACCTCGCACGTGGAAGTGCTCGCACCAGCACCCCGGGGAAAAGCTGCTCCTCGCGTGGACGAGCCTGGCTCCTCGGGGAGACGCGCTGGGAGTCGTGGCTGAGTTACACGGACGGCGTCGCACGCCTCGGTCCTGTGCGAAACACACGGCCACGGCTCCTGCGCTTTCCGCTTTTTTCTGTCTTGTGTCTCGGGACGTGGTGTGCGCCGCAGGTGCGGCGTGCCTCAGTGTCCCTTCGTCTGTTGGCTTTTTTGGGGGAAGGTGGGGAGACTCGCTTGAACTTCTGACCCCCCCGAGGGGTCACTTTACGTTCAGTGACACATTTGAGGGGTGCTGCCAAACACTGATGGGAAAATGGGGTGGTGGGATGTTTTTCCTTCTGTCACTTGCAGACCCACGAGTCCCACCGCACGCCGGCCGAGGGCCCTGGCAGCGTATCCACACCGGCACCGGGGCTCTCCCTGCGCCAGCATCAGCCCTGCCCTGCGCCGGCGGAGGACGATCAGTGTGATTTCAGGTCCCTGTACCACACAGCAGAACGAGTCCATCCGTGTCAGAACTTGCTCATCCCGAGTGGGAAGGGAGCAGGCAGGTTGCTGTCCCTTCCCGAGGTGACTACCTTGAGACCTGTTAAACAGACAAGCGCGGTCAGGAGATGGGTGGGAAGATTTCATTTCAACGGCGTGAGCTGAGCAGCAAAACCAACTCTGGGGCTGCTGCCCCACAGCCCTTGCTGGGGGAGAGGGCGGTGGGGCTGAGCTGGAGACGTGCCAGGGTGAGGGTCTCGCTGCACCTTCCCCTGGGCTTCATGGCAAGTTCCTCGCCATGGGGTGATTCAGCTCCTCAGGACGATGCTTCCTTTGCACAGTCGTGTTTCTGCTGCTCCTTCAGTACTAAAATGGGACAGTTTTCTCTCAGCCTTTGCGGTTACTGGTTTTTCTTTGAGGACGGGGGATTTTGGCTCCGCAGACGCCGAGCAGTCCCAGCTGCCCAGTGTTGCTGTCCTCTCCTCCCGCTGTGAAGGTTTCCCTAATAGCACTCAGGCTTTAGAAGTGTAAGTGGAAAAAAAAAAAAAAGTGTCCTAATGGCAAGGATCTACTTCAAGTAACATTGTGGCGGTTGTAGGTATAATTGTAAAAAAATAGCGATTCTGTCAGTAAGATTTGCGATAGATGTCCTGAAAGGGTTTAAATCTTTTGTAGATCTTGTATGCACTAAGAATTGTGCACCAGCTTCTTGCCCAAGTCCAAAGTACCGATGGAAATTTTCTCATTGGTTTCCTTTTGTGTCAGGAGAGACGCAGGTCCCCCAGCTTTGAACTCTTTGCTTGACTTTGCATTATGTTGCATTTAATTTTTGGTTTCAATCCATTGGTCAATCTAATTTAGAAAGGGAATAATGTTTGGACGAGTTTTTGAATTTGCATTTCGGTCAACACCGCATGGTGGTAAGCCAAGACGGTCCATGGTGCCGAGTCCCATGCGTGTGTCGGCCAGGGCAGAGCTCCCGGTTCTGGCGATGCCCAAAATTGCCTCTTGCTGTGGGAAACAGTGGAAAACGTGGATGGAGTGAAGTACGAGCAGGAACAGGTAGGTCTGTGCTGAAAATCAGTGAGCTGGTATGAAAAAATAAAATAATCAGCTATGCAGTGAGTAAGGTGACTCGTGTCCTAGAGTGACCTGGGGTGCAGGAGGTGCCCAGGTTGTTGGGTGGGCACCTCTTGTCTCCAGTGACACGGCCAAGGCTGCGAGTAAACCTGGCGCTGAAGCTGTTAAGTGCGGTATTTGAGCAAGGAATGGGTGTACAAAACTGTTCCTCTTACGTGGCAGGTGCTGCTCAACTATATTTAAGAACCCCCTTAAGGGACAGAAGTCAATTATAAGACAATAAGTAGGTCAGCTGAAAACATATGCTTATAATTTTGCAAAATGCTGTCATAATAAGTCATTGTTGGTTTTTTTTTCTGGAAGATTTTTGTGTTTCCACCACTTATTCTGACATGGTGTGACTTGTGAGTATATGCAATTTATTTTTTTTTTCCTTTGACTTCTGGTTGCATCGGTTTTATTGCCTGTGAATTTATTTCACTGAGAAAACTTAAGTGACCTGTGAAGAACAGGAACAGTCACCCAAAGGTTGTGTTAGAGCATCGCTTCTTGTCCAAAGAAGACGCTACGGTGGCCGCTCTTCACGGCGGGTGGTCCCAGGTGAGTTGGCGGGGCCGGGGCTGCAGCTGGAGGTGTGTGTGCTCAGAAGTCATCAAAAGCTGTTCTGCGTATGCCAGCGCAATTTTGGGAGGGAGAACAACAGACGGTGAGTGGCTCCGTCTGCGTCACAGGACCGGGGATCCCCAGGGGAAGGTCAGCATCTCAGAGAGGGACCTGAACACTTGGAGGTGGGTTGGCAAAGGTCTGAGCAGGGGTCCTGTGGTGCTGGAGGTGGAAGTTCAGCCTCCCTTCCTCCTCCTCCTCCTCCTCCTCGCTCCTCAACTCAGCCGGGTGACTCCCCTGGTCTGACTTGGGGGTGTGTGAAGCGTTCATGCGTTTTGCTTTTTGTTGACCACAGTGCAGCCCTCAGTGGAGGTGGGATGGAACGTCTCCTTGCTCTGGGTCTCCCCTCAGCATGCCCTGCCTCCTTTAAAGAAGGTTTTGTGCCGTGAAGTTTGATGAGGTGGTCTCTTTTGAGAAGGTGTCAAGTAGCTCCGCTTCGGAAGATGTAAGCGGGATTGCAGTCGGGCAGTGGAGTGATGGGTTGGTCCCTAACGGGGCCGTTACTTGTCTGCTCGGCTGCCAGATTGCCTCGCTGTCTAACGTTACTGGAACTTACGTGCTTGAGGTGAAATACAGAGTTGTCTGCTCTTTGATATCAGCAGGGCCTTGTAATAAAAATCTTCTTCAAACACTCGTAGTAATCCGTGGAAATCCTTTCCAGCTCATGCCAGAGACTTCAGGTAAAGCCACCGAGTGTACCTGTTCAGTCCAAGTACGTTTAACTTTATATAAAATTATATTTTATGTATGGTTGGACCTGATGATCTTTGAGGTCTCTTCCAACCATAATGAGTCTATGATTCTATGATTCCATGATACTTAGGCATGCAGTTTATTTCTGGAAGTTTTTTGCTGCTTACGTTTAGAGATAGTTGAAGTTAAAGTCAGTTTTCTTTTAAGACATAGTTACACCTAGTGTTGCATCTCTGGCAATGCTTGTGCTTCCCCCTTTTAAATATCATCCATCCTGTGTAGTATTGAGAGGAGAGGAAAACCAGCATTTTCTGTTGTTAGGCCAGCTCTCAAGCTGTAACGACATTTTAAAAAGTTCATGACGTTCTGACAAAAAAAAAAAAAAGTTACAATCTTTCAAAGGAATTTTGTTGCCTTGTTTTCAGATGAGGTTTTTTGTGTGCATGGAGATGAGATTGTGGTGTCCTTCCTGCAGGAGCAAGCAGTGGACGTTGGCATCTGCATTCGGATATCTTCCTGTTTAGTACAGGCAAAAATAGTTATAGATCGGATTTGGGAAGCTTTAAGGGAGTCTGAGTTTTGTTTGTCATTTATAGTGTCTGAAAAGCTTTCCCTTGGCACACGTGGGACAGCCGCCCAGTTGCCGTCTCTGGTGTGCCTTCGCAGATGCACAGCACGCAAGGCTGCTCATCGGCTCTGGCAGGTGTTAGCTTAATTACGTACACCGATGTTTTCAAGAGCAATGCATGGCCTGAAGTACAGGTGTGAGTTTTATAGTTGATGTTTTTTGCTGACTGTCCTGTAAAGTAATGAGCTGAATTAGGGAGAATCAACATTTGGTCTTTGCTCGTCGGTAACATATGTAGGCAGCTCCAGTGACCGTTTCTTAACAAACTTTTTAATGTGCATTTGATTTCTTCCTTCAATTCTGCATTTTTTTGTCTTAAAGTCATTTTCCTCAGAATGAAATGAGAGCTCAGTTGATGACCTTGAGACTTTGGGCTTCGGTAATACCGGTTTTCTGGCACGTGGGAGGCGGATGATGCTGAGTAGTGCGGCCCGTTCCAACCTGGGTATGCGATGAACCAAGCATTTCGCAAATCAAATGCTGATTAGATTGATAAAATACATATCTGCAAAGGAGCAGATTAGAATTTCAGTAATTTACCAGGATGAGCTCAATTCTACGATGAGTCATTAATTTCTAAAATATAACTTACTGTCATAGAATATGATTATTCCTTAGACACAGGACTGGATCATTATTTTTCTCTATACAGCGTTTAGAAACCGTTGAAGCATTTGACAGGTGAATAAAAGATTCAACCCTTTCTCCAAAGAACATAAGCCTTGTCTGCACAGCACAGTGACATTGTTTTAGCTTCCCTTTCTTCTTAAATCGATATAGTTAGCTCGTACAACAGTTGCATCTCTCAAGTTAAACCGTGCTTAAGACCAGTTTGCTTTGTAAATCTACGTATTTAGGTTAAGTCAACAAGGTAAAGTAAGGCACATTTGAACTGAAATAAATGTCCCCAGAGCACCTTGCTGTAGTACCCCGACAGCCATTTGACTTTCAGGCTGGTTTGCAATTTTCTCTTGTGTACAGCACTATGGAGTAAGTTTACAAAAGGTCCTGTGAGCTTCGGGAGAAATCAGTGTTTTCCACCAACGTCATCATGGCCTGAATTTCATTTCCAAATCACAGAGGTGATTTCTGAAGACAGCCTGCTTCTGGAGGCCAGAGGTGAGGCCATCCCTCGTGTCCGCGTAGGCTGTGTGCTATGTAGGGGCTGTACCCGGGTCACCGCGGGAGCCTGTGGGCAGTCCTGGGCGTTGCAGCCTGGCATGGTGACCATCTGAGCTGCCGCAGTGGGATTTGCCTGCGATGGGTCGGGGACCTTCCATGGAGTTGTCTCCTGCCAGCTGGAGAGAGACCATCCGGCCAACGGGCCCAGCTGGGTTTGGAAGAGAAGGTCGGTTGTGACCCTTGATGAGGCTCATAGTGACAACTGCGATTTGGAGAAATACTGAAACGGTGAAGGCTGTCAAATAGAACCACGCTTTGCTACTGCTACGCGTGTTTTGGTGATGGAGGATGCTACATCCGAGCAGCTTCAGCACTGGTTTGGCCAATGGATAGGTGACTTCTAGATGACATCTCTCCATAATGTCCTACGGGATGCTGCCTGTGTGGATTAAGTCAGGGTCATGGGATACGCAGCTGATAGCTTTTCCAGAGTTGTCTTCCGATACGGCGTGAGAGGCTGATGGACGTGGAGCGTGTTCCCCCTTCTTGGCTTCCCTGTTGGTAACGGCCGGTGGTGTGTGGCTGGCACACGTACACGTGCCCATCTCTTCCTGAAAGCTGCCTTGTCCTGTCGAACGGCGTTGCTTTGGTCCCAGGTGCCCCAAAATCCTGCCTGGGTTGGGTTTCTCCTTGCACGGTTGGGAGGAGGAGGTGGGTGGGGAACAAGCTTCACAAGGTTGGAATAACAGTAGAAGGAAACTTAAATTAAATTTTTTTATAATAAAAGAAAGAGTAGGAAAGTTGGCTTCTCTCCTTAATTCTTCCATCACTTCATCTGACCGTGAAGAAACCAGCAGACTTCTGCGAGTTTCGTTTCTTCCTCTGGAAAGCGAGCATAGCTGTGTATCTCTGTGTCACCGGGAAGCTTAATTGAGTGTTTCTTAATGTACTAATCGAATCTGAAATTATGTTCTCACTTCGTGTTCCGTTAGAAAAGGAAAAAGATTCTCTTTTTTTGGTGTCTGTTTGCAAGCAAATAATGATCATGATTGCATTCTTTTAAAAAAAGAAAAAATCCCCCAGTTGGGGTTTTTTTTTGGTTTTGCTTGGAGCCATCTATCAACCTTTTGGGCAGGTTCCCTGGATTATATCCATAATAAGCTGTTGTCCTCGGCGCTCCGTGAGCGTGGCCAGCGCAGCACGTGGAAGTGGAACATGATTCATCTCAGCGTGCCGGCGCTCGTAGTGCTGCAGTCGCTGCTGGTGGGTACTGGTGCACAATAACAGCTAATAACATTGTCAGAAATCTGGTAGGTGACAGCTAACTAAATTAACAGCGTCCCTTATGTGTATTTGACAGTCACTGGCACGGATTCGTAGAAGTCTGAGCCTTTGAAATTCTCACTTTAAAAATTTTCTGTCCTATTCCTCAGCAGATGTGCTGACCAGCTTATTGTCTCCATGGTAATAAGGTTTCGTCTTTAAAATAGCCTAAAGTCACAAAAGAGAAGTCAGATATTAATAGCATAAGCAGCGTAGGTACGAATGAAAAATAGGATTTGGCTATTCCTCACCCAGAATTTGTGGTATTTGGGAGTTATCTGTCTGTTTGTACATACTGTGGGTGTTTGTTTAAACGTATTTTTCTAGTGTGACCTATAAAATTAATTCTCTTTATTCATGCAATGTTATTATAATGAAATATTTACATGATTACAGGAACACGTAGAATACTAGCATAATAGCAAATGCATAATATTTAATAGGTAACCATTAAAAAAAAAAAGTCTTTACAAACGTGCACGGCATACAAGGGCGTGAATGGAAGGGGCTGTTACTGTCCCCTTTCTGTGATGGGGAGACTGGAGGCAGAAGTGCTCCCTGACTTGATAAACCTTGGCGTTAAATCCGGGGCTCAAGCGCCCTGGGCAGCTCCATTCCCACCATCTTCAGACAGTCTCATCGATTTTTTTTTTTTTTTTTTTTCCCTCCCCCCCAATATTTTTGCTGTATGGTCAGAGAATGTGCAGAACTCCGGTTGTGTGCTGAGCGTGTAACGCCACGCGCTAGAGCCGTTTTAGCAGGTTAGGGGAGCTCAAGCCGTGCACGGGCTCTGCCTGCGTTTGCTGTCACGCAGTTTCTATGGACACCGGTGGTTTGTGGCAAAGGCAATCTCGATGCGATTGTCTGTGCTGAATATGGAGGAAGCAGAGATGATTACATGGAACTCCAAACCTGTATTTGCTAAAATATGTTCTGTTGCTTTGAAAAGAGTATGGTAGAGACAGAAATAGCTTTTTCCTAAAATCCTTAGGTCTTGGGTGACCCACAGAGTTGGAAAAAATAGCTTCTTAACTCCTTTCTGTTGGTTTCAGGCTTATATGGGAAGGCCTGATGTGTATAATCTTCAAAATTCTGCTTTAAAAAAATAATAAACTGGAGCTCTAGCAAAATAAAATTCAGATGAGAACTTCTTCAGCCACTTGCAGTGTTGAAAGGATCTCCCGTTAAAGACAGGTTTTGGCTAACAGTCGAATATAATAAAAACAATCGGAAGGTGATTTTGAGAACCTATGTCAGATAATTTGACAATTAAGATGTCAAAAACGTGTTTAGAGAGTCCGAGTAACAACATGTCTCTTGTCTGTTGTATTAATTTTTGGCTGCTTGTAATGAGGTCTCCAGCTGTCCCTGGTGCTCTGGGGCAAAGCGGGATGGGGAATAGATGGACTCGCGTGCCTTCCCCTATCCCTCTAACCAAAATTGGATGCTGTCTTTAAACGTGGGGAGGAAGGACGGAAATCCCTTCCTGCCCCAGTTGTCCGCCCCTGCACGTCACCCGTGGTGTGTACACGTAAAGTGTATTTTTGCCGCTAAGTGACTTTGTCGCCTTTCCCACGTCGCACGGCTTGTAAAAGGGTG
Organism: Cariama cristata; assembly: GCF_000690535.1. Taxonomy (NCBI): domain Eukaryota; kingdom Metazoa; phylum Chordata; class Aves; order Cariamiformes; family Cariamidae; genus Cariama; species Cariama cristata. Next base: position 5,326 of record NW_009605410.1, on the reverse strand, counting down.
CCGTTCCCCTACGGCTGTCGGGAGTTTCAGTGTCGGCGTTCCCATGGGTAACTTCTCATATGTGAGTGGTCCCACACCAATCTCGGTGGTTTCTGCTTTTTGCAAAGAGACTTGCACGGGGGCTTTGTGAGATGCGGGCCTTAGCGTGTTAAATACTCTACGGTACTCGGGTAAAAATACATCTTCGTAGTCACGTTCCCTCTTAATAATAAACCCTCTTTGCACTCTGTTTCCTTGACACTTTTTACCATGAGTGTCACGGTTTTTGGGAAAACCTTTTTTTGCTCTAAATGAGAGATTTCATGTCCTTAAGTAAGAGTCACTTTTGAATACTGGATTCTGACGGCTTTGGATCTGGGTTATGGCATCTTTTCTTGCGTAGAATAAGCGATATTCTAGCTGTAATCTTTACTGAGTTTTGCTTGTATCCTATTTCTGCTATCATTTGTATTTTTATGACAGTCATTCTCCGGACTGATGGTTTCAGTGCTTAACTAGCAACTTTTTTTTCCCAGCTTATATAATAAATCATTTTTTCATTTATATGTACGGACAGCAGGAACTGTCCCTGTGTCTCAATATTTCTTTAGGTTAATACACTTAATGCATTTTGGTATCCCTTGCAAAATTTGATGTCCTGATTGAGATAATGTAGTAAAATACTACTGGTCAGAATTTTGAAAACACCTTTTGAAAATGCTTGTTTCTTTGAAAGTCAAGATAATCCTTTTATTGGGATAATCCGGTAGCTTCTGTCCAGTGATATTCCATTACTTTTGCACATTTCACCTTTAGAAAGATTTCCAGTGGTTTATCCTCTGAGAGGAAGAAGAGGCAGCGTGGCGAGGCAGCGACCCGCACGGGGGCAGCTCTGTGATCAAATTCCCGTCGGATCTGGAAGAAATGTGTCCTGTAGCGCTCCTCCTACGGCAATTTTTTTGAGGGGGGAATTGCCTTTCAGCTGAAGTTGTAGAGGTCTGCATTTTCTGGCAAAATAGCAGATTCTCTTTGTGTAATGCTTACAAAAATTAGTTATTTTTTATTATAAGCATTTCAGAAAGAAAATGCATCTTTGGAGTTTTCTGTGTGGCCTTAAGCTTACGTCCTGACGGGTGTTTTAGGGCCATTCCCAGTATTGCAGACTGTGCTTTGTGTGGCCCTTTGGTTTCGTTTCTTGTGCTTTCCATGAAGAGCTGCCCTCGTACCACTGGTTGGGTGGGAACACATCGGGTCTCGTGAACTAAAACCGGGCTTATACCTGAATTACCATTGGCAGGAGAGACTCGTAAAGGCACTCATCTGTAGGCTGAAAGAGGAGGTGGCACTTCTGGTGTGGTTTTGGGAAGCCGAGCTGTTTCGTGGTGCGCTCTGCAGTGGTGGGACACAACAGGCAGGAGTCACTTGCCTTGGCTCCCGTGTCTGGTCCCGCGTTGGACATCCCAGGCTCTCCCGACCAGGAGCGTCCAAGGACAGCATGCTGTGGCAGGTTGGAGGTAGGATCTGGACACCTGTGGAAGACCATCACCCTGCTACAGCCCAATGGGATTTGCTGGGTGACCTGAAACAACCTTAGACACCTGAGTTTAAGCAGGAGAATCCCATCCACCGTGTTACGGAGGAAAACCTAAGTTAAGCTACTCACTTGTGACTTCAGTAAGCTTTGAGAACTACAGGGTTACGTGTCTCTTTCTGAAGAGAAAGGTAGATTACTTTATGATTTTTCCAACCAAATTGTATCTTTGATTTAGATTTTGCTTGCCCAAATTCTTGTGCTGAGATATATTCTTCACTTCCTACGTTACGGGTTCAGTGGTACCTTGTCCTGTACAAGGCCTTCTTGGTGAAACGCATCACGCATCAATGTTCTACTCCAATTTTTGTGAATTTTTTTTGGAACATTTTATGACGAAAGTACTATGTACCTTGAAGTTCATGAGTGAAAATTTTGTATTAGGAATTAGTTGAAATAAAATTCTGCTGAAATTGGGCTGCAGGTTCTGCTCAAGCATCTACGTGTGTTATGGCTGGTTTTGTGATCATACTTAGAAATGAAGGACGTATCTATAAATAATGCAGAAGCGAAGCGGTTACGGCTGGGAATGGAGATGCCTTTCCCCTGCCTCCCCCCATTAATACAACAAGTCAGAAACTCCTGAGCCCCTCCGTGGCCGGCCAGCAGCACAGCACTGGTCGTAGATGCTGAGCCACAGCAGGTATGGTTTCTTCTTAAATATAGAAGACGTGGAGGACTGAAAGGAAACCTAGTCCAAATTCGGTTCTTAGTATAGTCTGGTTGGCCTGATCTGCTGTGCCTGGAGGGGTGTTCGTTCCTTGGGTGATCTCTTCTTAGCAACTGAAACTGATTTTCCCATTAGGAGACATTTCATAAGCTGGTGGGTTTTTTTTTTCCCTGTTTTTTATTCGTCATAGAGTGATAAAAATTACCTCGGCACTAGGCATTTCTTAGGGCTTAATGACCAGTTGGGGTTAATGTCCTGAGATATATTAAACATCCAGCCAGTCATTAATCTTCAAAGTGCCTGGTAGCAATTATGGCTTAAATATTCTTCTCTTTTGGCTTTGATCATCTTGGGCCATTAGAATCATCTTCGCCTCCTTCTCCCCCCTTCCCACATGTTGGGATCGTGGGGAGAAAACATCCATCCCGCGAGGTGATAACGCGAGCTGCTCCGACACGCTGGCTGTGGATATACGAGATGTGTGACCTGGGGGTGTTAGGTGGGAGGGCTGGTGGTGGTGGTGGGTGGCAGCAGTAATGAAGCTTATCTTCACGTTTCTGCGGACTGTGATAGGAGGAGAGGGAATCCAGGACTGCCGAATGTAACCTACTTCCTTAGAGAAAAAGGTCAGGTTGGAGACACAGAGAAATGAAGAATGAGATGGGGTTAAAAGGACATTGGGAAGGTGACGGAAGAGGAGAGGGGAGAGCCAGGACCGCAGTTAGAGCATGGGTTGAGTGGTAGGGTAGAAAGGGAGGACTGAGCAGGTTTGGACGTGAGGTTCTGGAGGTACGGGTGAATGGGCATCGCCGTGTGCCAGAAGAGACTTTTGCATGATGCCTGCCTTCCTGCCACGTTCACCCTTTTTTACCTAATATCCCTCTTCTGCCGTTGTTTCGTCTCCCGTTGCTGAGTTGCTGTCCTTCCATGGCTTTCACCCAGGGTGCTCCTGTGCTGCCTCCTGCACCTCGTGGCCCTGTTTCTCTTCTTTGTCCTCTTCCAAGTCCGCTGTTGGCATTCTCATCCTCTTCTGAAAACTCCCTCTGGTCACTGGCCTTGGCTTGTCTGTCTCCTTTCTCGCCCCGTGTGCCTCTCATTCCTCCACACTGAATTTCAGCAGCTGCCTTGTTACCTGGTTTTGTAGAAGACAAAAAGAGTAGGAAGAGGGGAAATCACAATTTTTTACTGAACTAACTATTTAAATTTGACTGAGGACAGTATGTGGGATTTTTTCGTTTGCTTTTTTTCCTGGGAATGTTGTTATTTCCTTTATCTCGTGTTCTGTATGTCACATCTTGTGTTTCTCTCTTAAAACTGGCAGTGGACTCGGCATGTTGTGACACTGGCTCCCCAGCTAATGAGAGCTGCCCAGTATGCAGGATGGCAGCCATCAAATTAGCCAAGTGATGTGAAGAGATAGAGTTTAAAAAAAAAAACAAACAAAAAAACCCAAACAAAAAGTCCCCCAAATCCCCAACAAAAAGCAGGGGCAGAGAAAAATGCAAGAGGAAGTAGAAAAGGGGGAAAAAAGGAGAGACTAGGAAAGAAAGGGCAGAATATGTCTCTCTCTGGTTTGCAGAACAAGGACTGTATGAATGAAAAAATGTTAGTAGCGGCTTGCCAGAAGGGGTGACTTTTGCATAACTGTTGTCTTCTGTGACTGTATTCACCCCTGTTCATAGGTATTCTGGAAGGAAGGTTGTCTCTTTTCCTTTAGGGGACGGTTAGAGGTGTCCTAGCCACGCTAGCTGGTACTGTAGCAGGTTCCTCTGGTTTTGTGCCTTTTTTTTTCTTTATATTTTCTTTCTTTTTTTGGTCCCTTTTTTCCTTCTTTCTCCCTGTAGAGTTAGGGAGAGGATGGGTAGAAATATTGGCAACAAGGAGACAGCAGGAAGGCCAGAGTCATCTGCTGCCTCTTTGCCACGTGATGACCCTCTTAAGGGCACTCTTAATGTCAAACCTCTGCTGCTCTCTGTTTTTCCAAGGTATTTTTCCAGGATGTAGTTTGTAAGGTTTCTGCAAGGCACTGAGGTTTTTCCTGACAGTCTTGACTTGAGTACAAGTGGTTCTGTTTTCTCAGTGGCAATGATAAGATTACCCAGGGACCAAACCTTCAGAAAGCAAAGTTTACTTGGCCCAAAAGCCTTACCAAACCAACCCTCTCCAAACAGTACGTGCCTTTATTGCATGCCTGCCTTCAGGCACTCATCCACATCCCCCATGAGGCTCTATTGGGATGACAAAAATGCCTCGTGCTCCTTTGAGGTCTGTCCCTCTTGGCTGTGGTTCCGTGTTGGCTCACTGTGCCAGGTGTTGGTTTGAGCAGAAGTCTCCTCTCTTCTCGGATGAAGACGGTCATTTGGTTTTGCTTCAGGCTCTTTGCCTTGTCACGCGTCTCTTGTTCAAGGTAAAATTAACGTAAGTCATTTTCTCTGGAGGTGACATCCCAGAGGATTAGGTGCTGCTGCTCTTCCAGCATTGAGGATTTGCATGAATTATTCTATATGGACTTCAGCTCTTGAAGGAAGGTGACCACTCAGCCAAGAATAAGATCCTTATTCACCATAGAAAGAGACTTTATGAAACAAAATGAAGATGGAATAACTCTTACAAAATTATTACAATAATCCTAGAGTCCTGGCCTGTTCCAGCCATGTACTGTCCTGGCATGAAGGATCCAAGGGTGAGCTGCATGACTTGCAGTAGGCTGCATGGCAGAATGGTAAGATGTGGAAGGAGATGAAAGACAGAAGACAACTGTTGCTCTTTTTATTACCCTTTTTGCAATTCTTTTTTTTTAATTTTTTTTTTTTTTACTAAGCAAAAGTTGAATTACCAATCTTAATGTTGAGCCCCCAAACACCAACCTCAACAAGAGAAGAAGGAATAGAAAAGGTTGCTTTATTCTTAGCCATATTCAGTAGTCAGGAGGTAGACAGCATTTGCTGTCAAACAGATGATTTTCAGAGCCTAAAAGTACATTAAAAAAAAAAAAAGAAAAAGAAGAAAAAATGATGTAAGCATTGCTGAGCAGAGCACACCCATCTGTTTGACTGAATCATAGAATCACAGAATGATTTGGCTGG
>NW_009605409.1:45079-81854 GCF_000690535.1 Cariama cristata | reverse complement strand
GAGAAAATAGCCCTGTTTTCGCCAAACCAGGACATTATCTGATCAGGGACCAGTTTGAAATTTAGCATCCACATTTTGATAACCATATGTAGCCATGAACATGTATTTGTGGTTAAAACGTAGTATCTTTGCATTCAATGGGAAAGCAATGAGTGACTTTGTCAAGCCGTAAAGCAGCATGTTGTCTGGATTATTTTGTGTTTAAAAGAGTTTATGGCTTTAGATAGAAGAAAGGTTTGACTTATATTACTCAAATACTAAAAATATATTCTTTCACCTTAAAAGGTGTAAGCAGCTTTGCATTAAAGGTAATAAAAATTGTCCTGTTGTTCTATGTCCCAGAAGTTTTCTGGGTGGTTCTGTTCTAAAGCATAGTGAAGTGGTTGCATATGTATAGTAGTATAAATGGACTGGTTAGGATTTTCTTTGTTTCCTCATGTATTTTTTCCTTCACATGTCTTGTTTAGAACTGTCCAAATACAATGAATGCAATGTTATGAAATGCTTGTTTCCAAGAACTATGGTTCCATGTACGAATTGAGAATTTTGGTATGACCAGGTTAAAGCAAGACAGGTAAACGTTTTTCTAAATATATAGATGAACAAATAATGCTGTATTTGAAAAGGCTGCTTATGCTGAGAAACTGATGCAGTAAAATTAGTGCTTTTCATTGGTTTTAAGTAGGCTAACGCTTTCTTCTGTTATCTTTATCTGTTATGGGCCAGCAGTTTCATCAATCTTTCATTCTGTAAAGCTAAATAGCCTGAAAAAGGCAGAACCTTTCAGTAACGGTTAACATAGTCACTTAAAATAATTCCAATGAGGGGAAATTTGGCATTGCACATGCCTAACAGAATTTTGTCTTCTGCAATATTTTTCATTAATCTTATTGCTAAACTGTTTTCCCTGTGGAAATTAATTAGCATAGTATCAGGAATTTTAATTTTCAGAAAACACCAGTGAGATATACTACTGTTTCTTTAGACGCTATCGCACATCAGGGCAATAATCTAAAATAAGCAAGAGAGAAAAAAAAAACCAAAACCCTGATAACAAATATACTTGCAGATTTCCCTGAAGCTGAGAAGTCCTTTCGTTGTATAATTTTGCTTAACACTAAAAACTGACCCAAAGAAGTGAGTAAAGACCAAGGTGAAAAGGCTGTCATAGTTTAAAAAGTACAATGAAGTCCTCCTTCTCTGAGTGCTAAAACTGGACACGGTGGGCAGGGAGTAGATCTGTATTCAAATCTTTTTAATTTATCACAACCTGCAGGTCTAGTTTTGGTTGGGTTTGGTTTTTTTTTACTTTATTTAAAGAGAGATGCTTTAGTGGATCATAGGTTCATCTAATAAAAGATAGCTTTTGTCCTCAGGCACTAAGTATTTTCTGTATGTTCAATTCAAAGAAAAAGTAGTGCAGTTTTATTTCAAATCTCTGGATGATGCTGCATCCAGCGTGTGGGGTAACGAAGCAACTGACCTTCTCTGTAGGGTGAGTTGACGTCTATATGGTAATAGATGGGTATGTGTAGAATGACTAATTTCCATAGGCCCCACCATGTAAACCATCTCTCAGGAATAATGCAGGCTTTCTTCTGGATGTGATGGGACAGCCAGTGAAAAATGTGTATTATTTAATATGCTTCTTGTAAACAAATAAAGCATATGTGGGTTGATTAGGATCAGTATACATGAGCAGCCAAGCTGCAGTAGAAACAAAGTGGCTACTGTGGAAGAGGAGAGATGGAGCTTTCCACTAAGTATTTGTAAGCATCTCTAATATCAGCAAAAAAAAATCTCAATTATAGGAAGTCCACTTCTGATTTATTAGAATATATGGACAACATGAGTGAGAGAACTTTTAGTTAAAGCCCAATAAACAATTGAAACTGAAATATTTTATAATTGTTGGGGGTTTGAGGGATTGTATTTTGGGAATTTAAGAAAGCAGATTGGTAGTTAGAATCTATAGAAAAAAGCACCTAAGAAAACAGAAATTTCTGTCAGTGGCAGTAAAATTAATGCTGCAAATATCTTCTATTAGGAGCAGCAATGATGGAACCCAGTGGAGACTGCTGAAATGAAAATTCTGTGGTCACATTATGAAGCTTGTGGGAGACCTAAGGAAAATGATACTGATAATAGAAGAATTCTGGTGATGCTTTAAAGTCCACAGATTTGAAATTATACTGAGATTGATTATACTGTGCAATTTAACATCTAGTCTGGTGGGGAGGAATTAATTATTAATGCTTTTGTTTATATAAATGTGAGGGGAAAAAATACGGAAGATATTAAAGGCACAAAAGGCTGATCCAATTTTATGCCAAAGTAGTACAGTTACAGTATAGTGTATATTCTAGAATTTCTTTTGCTGCTCTAACATTTAGTTCAGCTTTGTCTTAAATAATGAATCATTATAGAAAATGCATATCTTCAACAAGCCATTTCCAGAAAAATATCAAAGAATCTGCCTAGGAAGAAAGGCATGTCCAGAGGTTCTGAGTGCTGTTGAAAACAGATCTCTTATTAGATGAAGGAAAGTGTTTGCTACTTTTTCATTCATTACGACATTGTAGAATATTAACATGACTTTGTACAACACTATTAAATGGAAGTTGCTGTCAGACAGATGGCATAATGGGCCACCAAAAAAATATAACATGTCATGAAATATACCATTCTGCTTTTATTAATGAGAAAGTGGAAATACTTGACAATGCTTGAACTGGATTTCTGCTATTCTAAACTAGCTGTGTTAACAAGTATTTGGTTTTCCTCTTTCTTCCCTCACCCGCAGAACTACTTGATCAAGTGTTTTTCTTTTTTATGTTTATAAAATAATTCTATACTCTTTTTTGTAGCAAAATTTTTACGAGTGTAATTCTCTTGGGCTTTTGCAGTGAAATAGATATGACCATGCTCCTCATTTCTGTGTTTTCCAGAATACTCATTTATTGCATTTCCTGGCTTCAACTTCTGCCCAAGTGTGATTGTTACCAGAATAGTTTCTTGTGAGAAGGAAACAAGAATGAAAGCAGATGGGATGTGAAATATACTTAGCTGCTATGGGCTGAGAAAAACTTTAAAAAGTCTCATAAATTAAATTCCCAGCTCTTTGATGTTAAGATTAAACCAGGTGGTTTACAACAAGCTTGAAGTAATATCCAAGCTGCCAATAAATCCCGTATGGGAAGATCTTCAGTGAACTTCAAGAGAATGAGCCAATTTCTTGGCTCACATCTGATGAAGTTGTGTGGTATAAGAAGCAGTTGCTAAGAAGATATCGTGCTTTGCCATCTGCTTCTGCCAAACAGTGAAAGTTTCTCTTTCACCACACTTTGGGACTCTATGAAGTCTTGATGCTTTTCAGCTCCCTTAGCTCTACCTTTCTCAGAAACTTTAACAGAAAAAATTTGGACTTTGGTTTGGTTTTGTTTCTCTGTTGTAGTAACTTGGTTTTTTTAATTGGATAGAAAGGCAATGAATTCCTTTATGGATCATTTATGTCTCAGATTGTGAGAGAAACGAATAGTCTTAGTAACGCGGAGTGGCTCCTGCTGTGACCGCCAACCATCAGGATCCTGTGGCTTGAGAAATAGTCTTTTTGCTCTTATTTGTCTGCTTTTTACATTCTCGTTTAGTTGTAGTCTCAGCCACAGCAAACCTCCTTGCAATCTTATGTATTATTATTCACTCAGAAGAAATATACAGCAGCATGAAAACAAAATTGTCTTTTTGAAATTGATTTGGATTGTTCTTTTTCTGTCCAACCTATTCCAAGTCCTTTATAAGATATTATTAATACAAATATTAATACTTCAGCTGAAATTAGCAGCTCTATTTGTCCATGGTCTCAAAGGAGAAGCAATAAAGGAGAGATGAAAGAATTTTTTAGACTATATGTTATGTTCGGTTTGCATAGTCATGTCAAACCTGGCCAATGGTTACTGTTGGTTTTCTTTTGAATTCCGCTGGAATGTGTAGTTTATGGGTTTAGTGAGGTGCACGTAAAAATAAAGCTTCCCTTTAGAAGTTCTTTTTAGTGTAGAAAGACTTGTATAAAGAGTGTGTTTGTGTTGTTTTGCATTTAGCTGGAGAACAGTCTTTCTCTTTGTTTCTATAATTGCCAGAAGAAAATTATAATCCTCAGTTCTTAGACGCTTCTACCACTTAGATTCCTCTGCCACTAGCAAGAAGTCTTTGCAGCAGTCTCACTATGCACATGGATGGAGTAAACCCAGGTGACAGCAACATTATTTCCCAATGTTGACAAGTTTAAAACATTGCTGTCTTCTGCTTCTATTCTATATGTTGGAATTTGTTCAAAAAATGAAGTACTTTCTGGGATCAAAGAGCCTTAGTTTTGGTCCAAACAGGCTAAGCAAAAATGGTCCTCAGGGAGTCAGGAAGTCTTGAAGTACGAATAGGCAGTAACTTACCTGAATAGTCTTTCCTCTTGTTGGTTATATATATAAAAAACCCCAGCCTCCTACCCTGCCCAAAAAACTCTTCCAAAAAAAAAAAACCCTGCAGCTTTTCTTAGGGCCCAGTTTTTCACGCTTGGGGAACTAAATTTTAATGTCATTGATAGATTGAAGTGCATTTCCCTCTTGAAAGTAGGGGGTAGTTTCCGAGTGTCCTGGCCAACTTTACCATTGAATTAATACCATAGCATTAATAGAAGGTGTCAAGGGAAACTAAACTAGGACATTTGTCCCACACGCACTTTTATTTATTTACTTATTTAAGGTCATTTTATGCTCACTGAAAAGAATCTCCGGGTTTGGAACTGTAAACTTTTCATCCCTTCTCAGTAAATATCATCTGTACCAAAAAAAACTCTAAGTGAGCTAATATTTTGTTGTTCTTATTACCCGTAAGGGTTAGGTTTTGTTTTGAGGTTTCACAACGTCTTACAAGCCAGAATGATTTAGAATACTTCATGCATTTCTTTATATTGTTTCTTACTATGTTGAGGACTAAGTGGCTAGAATCATATACACACTTTGTATATGAAGAAATTGATAGTTCTAATCACATGATGTGTTATTAATGGATGAAGCAGAAGAATTTGATGAAGAAATATATAGTAGTGTGTGGATGTGAAAAGAGAGAGACATTAAAGGAGAGTTAGCCCAACAGACCGTAAAAGATTCTTCTCTTTCCAACACAACTATTTTTGCAGTCAATGTCTGATTAACTTAAATATTTAAAATAAAATTTTAGCCTTGAATCAGATACTCCTTCTCTAACAGCACCAAAGTATTTGTAATCTAGTTCAGTGGGTTTTGTTTGAATTATTTCTGTGGTTCTAGATGGAATCATTTCAAGTTGATGATTCTTTCATGATGTGAGTAACCCCACTCTGGTTATCAGCAATTCCCTGAGAGAGCATTTATGTCATGTTCAAGTTGACAATATTAATTAACATCTATTTATCAGCTACTTCCCTAGAAATGCCTATTTGTCTTATCTAATGGTTGAGAGAAAGCTCAGACAAGGTCAGGGGTTAATATTTGGATATTTCAAGAGACTGGTATCCAAAATATACATTTTTCTATGGAAAATGGTATTTTTACTTTTTTTCAGGAGTGTGATTTTGAAATTCAAATACTTTATTTCAAAGTAGACATTTCAAGTGAAGTATTTATTAGAAATTTATTTTTAAAGCTTAAAATTATATTTTATTTTTAGAAGTATAGTTTTATTTCAAATTTTGTCCAACTGAAAAATATAAAAACTATGTTTACAGGATCTAGACTCAATTCTGCTATTAAGACTCTATTCATGTCCTAATATTTTTTTGAATTTTTTAGCAGAAGACAACCTGGGAATTTTCTGTGGGTTCTCCTTTTTCACTTTGTGTAATCTTTTTGACTAAATAAAAATTTATACAACAATGATCAAATTTTGATATAACAAATCATTCAGATTTTATTCAGTGGCATCAACTAATTTGAAAGTGTTTGAATTCTTTGCCTTCTTGAGTGGTTTGTACTTCATTTTCTGTTGAACAGTTACTCTGTTGATGATCACCTTTACATCCTTGTGTTAAAAAAAACCCATTAAATATACATACATATGTATATACTTGTATGAACACATACCTATTTTAGAATGGATGTGAGGTTTTTATTAAATAAGAATTTGCAGAATATTTCTTGTGGCCTTGTATCATATCAACAACGAATTGGATATATACTATAACTTAAAACAAAACCCCTTTGCATGGCAGGGTAATGTTAAGTGTTCCTAAATTAAGTCTAAATTATTTTCATGACCACTTTTATTTCACTTCTTATCTCAAATTGTAAAACTGCTCTAAAGGGTCATTGATGCAAGACAGAATCAGAACCAGAGTTTCATGAGAAAAGAGTAAGGAACTTAGAATGACTCTTGGCATCAATCGAAAAATTGTTTATTTCTGTTAAAATATGCTTACGTCAGCAAATCCTCACTAAATTTTCTGCTACCATTATTGTTCTTCAGAACATTAATTTTTTCAAACTCCCATTATTTAAGTAAGAGGATCACAGAAGATGTTATATTATACGGTGCCAATGAATGTTCCTGGTTTAAACAACTAAATATATGCAACTCTTTGACAGACCTTGTTGCGCTGTTACTATATAATATGAAGCAACCTTCCTATGAACTGCAAATTGAATTATGTTGGGTGTACAACTACTGCAGTAACACTAAGCATAAGCATAATAGAATCTCGCAGTTACCGTATCTTCTGAATTACCAAAGTCATCACTAGCTCATGAGGGTGGCAGTTCATCCCTGATTAATTAGAGGTAACATGCTGAATAAATTTCCACTGGAAAAGGCTTCTTATAAATGCTGATACTTTAGGAGCAACCACAATGTGGTAAATTATGATTGTTGAACTCCTAACTTTTGTTGTAACTAAGGGACAAGAGATTTGATAACCTGTAAGAAGATGAATACTCTTGCAAAAAAAGAATTTTAGAGGATTCAATGGAATTGAAAAGATGGTAGTCTTATTTTTCAGTTGTATTTCAATGAGTGGTGACTTAATGAATTGTTAAAAAAAGGTTAATCTTTTTAAGATTAATTAACCCTTCCTAATGTGTATGTTTTATGACTACTATTAATGTGCTGGCAAAAAATAATCTTATTAAAGCAGGAAATGCAAAATAGTCTTAAAATCTTAGGGTCAAGAGAGGCACTTTAAGATATTATAATTTTATGTATTCATTTATTTACTTGTTTATACCTAGGAGAAAATAATGTCTTTCAACAAACCATACTTTTACTTTTTCTCTAATATTAATCTGGAGTTATGCATAGTTTATTTACTGATGAAGGTTAAAGGAGTCTGCTTGAGTGAAGAGGAAGGTGTGAACATGGCATTTAAATTCTTCATCTTTAGAAGCAACAACATGGTCCTTTTGAAATAGTTTTCTTCAGTGACAACAGCATTGTGAGTCTAAGTCCACTCCAGAACAGCAGTAGCACATTCTGCTGCTATTGCATATGCGTTATGTGTATATATGCACACGTATAGACATAGAGATGAGATATCCATACATGTGTATATATGAGTGTACCAGTTCCAAGTTTTCTCAGATAATGAGGATTCTGAGTTTCAGTTTCTAACTTAATGTGAACAAATATCTTTTGTAATAAAGGCTGAATCTAATTGGCGCAATACACTTTTTAGCTGTCTTAGCATACTGACAACAGCTAAACAGGCATTTCACATTTTTAAATGCTTTAATCAGGTAGCATGGTTGGCTATATTGTGAAACACTGAAAGAAACAGTACATACTGCTCGGCCTGTTTCCATGGCTGTCAATCTGGCAACATATTTATTTCACAAAGAAAAGCAGCACCTTTTCATAATATATATTTCAAATATAACTGAGTACCGTTTCTTAGCAACAAGAACTCAGTAGCTGGTGATCTTGAGATGAGCCATTGAATAGGGGTGAAACGTGCGCATGTGCTTGTGAACCATAGTGCTTCAATTAGCAGGTAACTCACAGAGGAAACAAAGGTATTCTGATACCAAATTTCTCTAAGTAATTTTTGTTACTTAAGAGAGTAAAGGAGCACTTCTCTGACTCCAGCAAAATGCTGGTCTTCACTAGGAAAAAAGCACTCTTTTCCCTCTTAGCAAATAGAATAAATCAACTTGAATTGCACACAAAAAACTATGTGGAATAAATGTGACCTGACTATAAACCAGATGTTTTTTATGAATAGAACCTCAAGAAGTAATTACTCACAGCTTTTTTTAGAGAGATCTACTTTCTTTCACTCTGAAAAGAAAATGTGTGCACGTGTCATATTGTAACTATAGCTTTGAGTGCTGCTGATACTAAAGAACTTTAAAGATACTTGAGCACTTTTCTAACAAGTGGCATTTTCATGGACTCCTATCTTTACTCTGTGGCTAGTAAAGGAAAGGCAGTGTCGGGGGAAGAAAAACACTGAAAAAGATAAATTAACCCAGTCTTATAGCTCTCCCCATGTAGAAATTTCCATCCTGGATCCAGATTTTACTACTTTTGCTCTTTCTGAAGTGTCCTTACTGCTTGAATATTCACTTTTGAAGTCAGTGGCATTCATCACGTGTTAGAATATACCAAGCCTATATAAAGAACTTTAGGAAATTAAACATAAATCATTTAAAGTGTCCTTCTGTACGGGTTTTCTATAGAACAGAAGAATATAAAAAATAATGTGAAATGGCCGTTTAGGTTAATTGACTTTTGCAGCTCTAAATGGCAATGGCAGAGATGATAAAAATCTCCAATTCTTACTTCGAGAACCCTGTCTGGTTCCTGTGGCTACCTGTTCCTCTGGCAGACTAGAAAACAAATTCAGCATATTACTAGGTATATTCTCATGTTTTCAATGGAATTTAGATTAGCAAATACTATAGCAAAATAATACAAAAGGAATAAGGGACACTTCCCTTGGCTTTTATGGTCTTTGGATTATATTCTAAACATGTAATTCATAGCTGAGAGAGATGAACCCATAGATAATTAATGTTAAGACATACAAATGTAGTTCTTCATCTTGAGTTTCATTTCCTCAATTCATATGAAAATCTTAAAAATTCAGAAAACCAGCTTTTAATTTGGAAAATTGTTTAATGTCTTTCAAGTCAGCTGAAAGGGAGAAGTTAGCAGAATCAGTAAGTGATTTACTGTTTTACTGTCCAATTACTTGTGACTATTTGGATAGACCTTTAGCTTTGCTTAAGCTTAGTTTGCAGAACGTACATATGTGCCCTAAATATATATCATGTTCATTGTAAATACTCTCTAATAATTTTTTGTAAATAATCGCTCCTCACTAATCGGATAATAATGTTTGATGTGGCGGTTAATACTAGATAACAGAATCCATTTGTAATTAAATAACCCTAATGAAGTGAGAGCACTAAACAATCAAAGGGGTCAACTACTAGTGTTAACAAGTAGCACATTAGACACTATAGTTATTACAGTAGTAGTTATCATTCAGTGTTACATTTATAATGTTAAAAGCATATTCACCAAAGGCATTCTTTATTGAAAAGTCACAGAATTTATGCAAGCAGTAAATGTCTATTGTATATTCTTTAAAAAAAAAAAAATCCTTCTTTTCTGCTCTTCTGTTCTATCTACTAAACTTGTGTTAAATGTTACCACTGATTTATTTTGTTGCAAGATGCAAAGTGCTGTGTAATGTGTGTTTTGTTTATTTGTGCAAAACCTGTAATTATGAGGGGCAATGCCATGAAATATTAAGAGACTTGCCATCTGTTTGTGCAAAGATGTTAGGTGTGGCTGTAGTCAAGGCTGATTGCTCTGGAGTGGGAGTGAAGTTTTTATATTTACATTCCATATGGTACAAGCAAAATATGGCAAAATGAGTATTTTCAGATTGCACACGCAAGGTGAAATCCTGGCTTTACTGCAGTCCAAGCCAGATTCATTACTGCTTTCAGTGAATATGATTGTCAGTTTGTAGTCTTAGCTATTCATTTTCCTGAATTTTGAAAAAATTTATGATATTTACATTATAGCTACCATTATCACTTTTAACAAGTTCTCTGCATTTGCAAAACCCAGTCATTCACAGCAATAGAGCAGAAATTCACAAAGACTGACAGTGGAAAAAAGAGCAGAGGTGTCTAGAGCAAAGGCTGCAGAAAGAGTCATAGTCATTGGCCACAGTGGCCAGAATGTGTTGAAAAATAGTGTCGGGATTTTTTCTTCAAATGTAACAGGAATAAAAACATTGTGTTTTTATTAATGAAAAGGAAGACAATCTCACTTTGCATTTTGCTGTGTTTTAACAGCTCTCTGCTGAAAGGAAGGGAAAGCACAGAAAGAGTGAGACCACCACCAGAATGATCATAAGTTTTAGAAAAAGAACTGAAAAGGGTCTTGTACATGATGATCTAGGTCATTACAGTTTATTGCGTAAACTGATCCAGCTACATCTTTAATCAGATTTTTGTACACTCAAATTCCCATTGAAAAACTAATCCAAACTCTCATTGCTGTGATTGGAAACTTCCCTATACGTCCCTCCTAAATGTACTTGTGTTTAATTATTTGTTCTTGTGCTGCTATGCCTTTAATTATTGTTTTCCTTTCCTGATGTCTGACCACTGGTGGATTTACAGCTAATCTCACAGACATTTTTCTAGGTGAAGTAATCAATAGATTTTGAGTGTTGTGCTAGCTTTGACTTTTGAAGCCATAGTAGAGAGATGCTACTTCCACGTTCTTTCCATCTCTTTCAATAACTGATTACCTGTAAGACTGCCTCTCTTATTAAGTGAGTGGTTCATTTTGGTTAACTTGCCTTTAGTGCTTCCTGTGTGGATGATGAAATACCTAAGTAAGGATCTATCAAGATCTAGGAAAACCTATCCATGAGTTTTCCAAAGGACTTAGTTGATAGTATTAAGACATTCTTACCAGCTTAGATCATGGCACAGTGTCCAGGCAGTACAGCATAGGTTGTTTCTGAGAGATTACTTACAGAATTAGGCACAGAGATTGTATTTTAATTTGCAATAATACCACTGTGTGATGTCTTCCTTGCAGTCGCAAGGGTATCTTCAAATTTAGATTTTGAGGTTATTGGAGCAGGGCCTGTCTCTAACAGTGTAGTTTAGTTTATATGCTGTTCATCCCAGTAAGGATACTGATTTATTCCCACTATTTCCATAACAGAAATAAATAAGCAGCAATAAGATGAAATAATGTGAAAATAGCATAGATTTTATTCAGCAGCCTTTAGAAATGTTGTCTTTCACATTTTAAAATTCTGTGCTGACAGTTTACTTAAAGGAATGAGGACAATTTACATTTTAAAGCATAGTTTACAAAATTGGCTTGGCTCATTAGAAAGTCATGGTTGGGTTTCTACAAATCTGTCCCTTCTCCCTGCTTATCCCATCCTCTGCCCTATTCATGTTTAATCTCTGCATATATGCATAGCGTTCCCATCTTCCAATAAAAGAGGAAACTGCTCTGAAACTCTTCATTACATAGGTATCTTGAAACAGCCTTATCCTGCAACCTGTGGAAGAGATTTCATTGATTTAAAACTTGTCAGTGTCCATTACCAAGCAACCTACAGGACTGCAACTGCAGACATATCAAATTTATACCTGCTTCATTTTCAAACAGCGTAATTGAGAATTCCATTTAATCTAGTTATATTCCATGCTGCCTTTTACATCTTCCTGAAGCATCTATTCTCGTCAAAGATTTACATGGTGGTGTTACTTGCTCTTCCTCGCTTTCTTTTTTTTTTTTTTTTTTGGTCAGCTAATGGCTATTCAGAATGCACACTTTATATGAAAAAGTGTTCAATTATTATTTTTTTCCCCTGGACAATTTGAAAAACAGGAAAGCAAAATGAACAGTAAAAGCTTGAATTCTGACTTGCACACAGATAAAGCTCAATATTCAGATTCTTCTGTGGGCTGCTTTCATTTCGGCTCATATAGGGAGGCATAAATTAAGCCCTCTCTACATAACGGCCTATTTTCGATTGGAGTTATATCTCCATGAAGGACAAACAAATTTATGTATGAGGTTTCCTGCTTACCTGCTGTTCAGACAGGATGCAAACATTTCGTACCAAAAGCTTGTCTTTTAATATGAGTAAGCGAGGTCAGCAGTAGGCATCATCTAGAACTGAATTTATTTTGAAGGTACATCTGGTAACAAGTCGCATCACTTGTTTGAAGCGCACAGGTTGCAGAGTGGCTAAATAGGTGAGACTGTGAAGCTGATTTGAGAGTGCCTCTTCATTAGCTTTTAGTTTTGCATCAGGAGGGAGTTTTTGAAATTAATCCTCCAGTTGTCCCCTCTTGCTGTGTTTTGCTTCACGTTGTGCAGTAGGCTTGGAAATCATGATCTGGACTCCTTTTGCATGAAAAACTGAAAGTTATGCTTGGGAGCACACCTTTTGTACTTGAGCACATCATCAGAGGGGAGCTGGTGCAAGAGGTGTGGAGTGTGGGTGTCAGTGACTTGGCCCCATGGGTCTCCTCTTGGCCCATCCTAGTCTCTGTGCTCCTGTTGCTTGGATGCTAACACCATGTATCATACCACTGTGAATAATCATTTGTTCTCTTATTAAAGATATGTACTAGTTTGCAAACATGGATTCCTTTCATTATTGAAGGGTTCCATAAAATGCAATAAAATCCCCTTAGGTCTGCAAAACCACGTGTAAAGTTTTTCTACAGTTACGTGAGATTTGCTAAGTTGATGACCACCCAAGCAGTAGTTCAGTTTTTTTCAAAGTGTTAAATAGGGCATTCATCTTTTCTGAGTTTCCACAGCAGCCTATTTTCAAGAGAGATATTTTGCTTTTGGTATTAAAAGGTTCATACTTTATCCAAAACAGAAATTAAACATTTAATATTTATGTTCTTTTTATGTGTGTATGTGAATATTTTTGTTGTTCTCCCTAATAGGAAGTGAAGAAAGTTGTTTGGGCGTATGGGTTTCCTGTCAAATATAGAAGACAAGTGATCATCAGAAAATATGCCACAATAGATTGTAAAAAGGAATAAACAGCAAAATATGGTTTTTTGTTGCTCGGAAACTTTGCAATGTATGAAAGTGATTTTCTGAAAGTCCAAGAGTCCTCCTTTCCTTCCACTGGTCAATGTTTTATTTTTTTGTTACAGACATTGATCTAGAGTAACTTAGGTAAAGATGCTGGATGGAAGTTGGGGACTGAGAAGTTACGAAGTAAAGCTTTAAGAATGTATTTGGTTTGACAATTTGGTTAGTTTCTCCACTTGCCATTGAAAACAGTGAATAACAGTCAGGATTCTCCAGCTGTCAATAACTCCTTCAGTAACAGAAGTGTTGCTCATTACAAAGTAGTTTGCCAGTCTTGTAATAACGGTGGCGAGGTGTGATACACTGTCCAGGTCATCTCTGATCTTGGCTGCTGTATTAAAAACTGGTAGGAGCATACAGTGCGACAGAGTGCAAAGCTTGTTCTCTCTGTACAGAGTTCTTTGACACTAGCAAGTCTGCAGAATCATTTTATATTCAGATCCTCAAATGAAATGCAAATGTTCAGCTGGCAAAAATGAATGCATGATGTCATTGAATTCTAGGAATCACAAGCAGTAAGACAAGATAATTTTATTACCAATTTTATAGTCTGGTGTGATTTCCCTAACTAACTTCTGCCTACAGGGTCTATGTCCTTTCTTGAAGGGTCATTCATTGTGTACACTAACATCTGTGATCTTCATAAAAAATCATAGATTTTCAACACCTTAGAAGGTTAAAAGTTAAGAAAATGAATTATTAATTGTGAGTGAAGAAGTAGGCATTGTTTTTTATAGTAAGTTCTTACTGCATTGTTAAAGATGGTACTGTAGTAGCTGAGTTGCTAATACTGGGTATGCTCAGGGGCTGTATTAAACTTGAAGTGGTTCCATACGATGATCAATTGTTTAAGTAGCATGCATTTCAACAGCACTTAAAACTTGTACTCAAATGATTGACACTAATGATTCTGAAGGAGACACTATAGTCTGTCAAGTGGGTAATTTGTTTTTTTCTTTTTTATTTTTTTTAAATTGCTTGAATACCTGTTTATGCTGTAGACTATAACAGCACGGGAGACATTGTGACGATATAACCAATGAATGAGATGGTTACCATTTTTTTAAGTATCTGAAATCCATGCCAACAAAATCGGCATGATGACTGTGAGGAAGTGGATATTCATATACCTGTAAAATTCTGTAAAGACAAAGCCGCGTTTTTGGTCTAGCTGCCTCTAGTTTTTAATCATCAAAATTATTACTAGCTTGAATATTCCAGTGGGATAAGCTTCAATAAACAGGGCATCATAGTATTACTGCTTATATCTTCTATAACATTTTTATATAAGATATTTGTTTTGTTTCATGAACAGTTACTTCTTAACAAATTGGTGGCCTGATCTGAATGTATGTGGAACTAGTGGGAGTTTAAGCAAGGTAGCATTTGTCAATATGGTTGCTAACATTTTGGTCTTACATCTGTTACTCCACTTCGGAGCTGGATTAATCTAAATGATACGTAGTTGTCATTAGTGGGGAATAAGTCACATGTGGTGTGATACGAGGAATTAGTGTAGTGTTCTCTACATTTACTTCCCCTTCTTAATCCACAGTAGCTTTCCAAGGTAGAAAACACAAGCACTGTGAGATGGATCCCCATAGCATTTGGTCCCCTGCCCCATCCAGAGGGCTGAATGCAGTCACCCAGGGCAGTTACCCACCCTTTTTCCTGAAGGCCCTCTGTGAGTGTGCTGTGGACCCACTGATTGTAATCATTGTATGGCAGTCTGTTCTGTACGGTTCATTTTTCAAGGTGTCTACATAGTAAAATCTCTGATAGAATCATAGAATCATTATGGTTGGAAGAGACCTCAAAGATCACCAAGTCCAACTGTATACCCAATCCACCATGCCCACTAAACCATATCTTGAAGCACCACATCTAAATGTTTTTTGAACACCTCCAGGGATAGTGACTCCACCACCTCCCTGGGGAACCCATTCCGATGCCTAATGACTCTTACAGTGAAGAAGTTCTTCCTAATATCCAACCTGAACCTTCCCTGGGGCAACTTGAGACCGTTTGCTAGTAAGGGCTTTATACCCCATAGAACTGGTAGGATTTTGCTTTGCTGCTGTATGTTAACAGTAGAAGTCTGCTGCCAGCATGAAGTATAAGATAGCTGAGTCTGTAAGAGGTCATAGGGTAATGCAGAAGTATTGGCCTGACCTGCTTGCTTAGTAGAGCCTCCCTGAGTTTACAGCATAAGGATCTACTCTTTGTAAAGTTACCTTTCAGAAGGTCTCTGGGTTCTTTGGGCACAAAAGGAAAAGAAGAAGGGGGGTGGAGGAGGAGGACCTCAGCTTTTACCTTGTACTTTCTTGACTTCTCTGCTTTTAAATACAGACCATAGGATTTCTGTTCCATCTCAAACCTGTGCTAACCTTAATGAGAACTGCACATTCATCAGTAAATGCTTGTGCCCTTTTGGAGTGTTTATGTGGTGAGCTGTTTCACCCATGTGTTATGAAGTGCAGATGATCACACACGAAGGGCACAACCGGTTCTTTACACAGTTCTTCGTTTGCTTCCCCTTGCTGTTAACTGGTCTCATAATTTAGTTAATGAATGGAATAAAAGAGGAGAACTCACACATGACCCTTTCTAGTACTTTGGATTAAGAATCTTGTCTACCTCTTTCTTACGCAGAACTGCAGGCTCTGCTCAACCTATGATGCATTAGAAAACCAGATTACAACTTCAAAGATTACAACTTCAAGCCATCTGATACTGGTTGAAGTTTTTCAATTTCTGAATAGTAATCTTTTGTTTAATATTCTTAGTGAATTAAATCTCCTTGAATTCCAGAAACGTTTAATCTGTATATGTAATAATAAGACAGTGCTGTTGAAGTGCTGAATGCTTTGTTCACACATTTTTAAGTTTCGGGGTTCTGTGTTAAGAATACCAGCAAGTCCTTTGTAGAAGGTTATTTAGATCATAGGCTTTATTGACTGATGAAACAGTATTTATCTTCGTAACAAGAAAATGCAGGAGCTTTAAAACAGAATAAAGAAAACCACTGAAAAGAAGTCTCCTTCCACTCCAGTCTCATTTGTTGAAAGAAAATGCATGTTAATTAAAAATTTAGACACTTCATTTCTGTTGCAAGGCTCCTTGCAAAAGACAAATTATTTTATACATCTAGTATGTGTTAGAACTGACAGATGAGATTAATCTGCTTCTTAAATTACCATTACCAAGGGTCAATTAATAAGTGAACTAACCTTGTGAAAGTCATTCTGAAAGACTAGTTACAGATCTGTAATGGTCCCTGTCAAATTACGTAGAATTAGGAAAACGAGAAAGCTGTCAAATAAATACGATACCTACTAATTACATTCTGCATAAGGTAAATGAGCTTTTGTGGTTGTTGGTGGAAGGAACAAGAAATAAGTCTAAGAAATGTTACCAATAATTATACACAGGTTTGGAATAAAATTTACTTGAGGGAACATGTATGTACATGTCTTGGTAAGAGAAAAGTGAAATTCCTTGGAAGTCACAGAATAGGTGATGTGAAGGCTGAGTGACAATTAGAGAAATATTTCTTAGACTGTTGCATCAATTTTCACCTTGGTAAATGCAGAATTCCCCTATTTGTTTCAATTTTTGATTATGATACACTTTTTAGTTGGCCTCTTGGTCTTTCGATGTAAACTTATGCAAATAAAGGTTTCATTATGACAAGAAAGAAGACAACCATGTATGCTGTGTGACTTGACTAAAACGAACACTGATGCTAGGTTTCTTTCTGTGGGAAGGACTTTAAAACATGTAGCTCCATACATGCAAGCTGACCAAGTGTCATATTATTCACTAATCTTATTTCTTGTGATCAGATTACAAAACTGCAGCAGATATAAAAGCAAGATCACAGAAAAATAGTTTGTATTCTTCCAGAAAATACTGAAGATTTAAGATGTTTCCATCAACAAAATTGCACATAAAACCATTTTGGGGGAAAAATTCAGAGCTGTTGGCAACTGTAAGTAGGTTTTTGGACTATAGGTTTCAATGTGGGCCCATTTCTAGGTTACTGGGTTGCATCTGTTAAATTATCAAACTACATCTATTACTTACTAAATATTACTATACAACTATTGAAAACTATAAAAAAAGCCAAACTAGCTGTATGATGTGAATCCTGAAAAACAGCAAGTCAAACACTTACTTGTACAGCAAACACCACATTTTGCCCTGATGGCAGTAGTAGCTGTTCATGCATCTGTTTTCTAATAATATAAGTTTAAGAAATTTACTATTGACATGAATATTTATAGATAAATATAGTAGTCATGCTATTGGATAGGATACTCATACTACCATATGCTGCTGTGAAGCTTTGAGCTGGAAATTACTTATTCCAGCCCTACAAATGTTTATAAGGGAGGTCAAATCAGAGTGTACCAGCAATGCCATGTGACTGAAGTGATCAGTCAGGATGGCTGTTCAACACTGTATTCAAAAAGGCTGAAATGTTTTCAATTGCAGTGTTTGATGGATAATTTTAAAAGATAAATGTAGTTCTGAAAATGAACCTGTTCAGAGGAAAGGTTAAAAAAAGAAGAAATTTCCATACATTTATTCAGTTCTGCTCTCTATGATCTTCTTCTAGGTAAGGCAGAACATAAAGCAGAAAAATAAACTTCATGTTACTTTTCTTGTCTGTAGTTTCATTAGTAATAGAACATTTTTCTTACATTGAAAATCCTATCTAGATCAAGATATTTTTGGTGAGCAACTTCATTTTAGTTAAACTCTTACACAATATAATTTACCTGCTGTCAAACCCAGTTGAAGTGACATAGTTTGCTACTAGCATATTCCAGAACATGTCAGGATTTGATGAGCTATGAATATTGTGGTTAGTAGTATGCATTTTTTTAAGATTTTTCCCAACATTCTACTAAACCAACAGTGCATCCTTCTCTGAATGTCCTTTTATTCTGCCAGAAAAATTGTGCTGTTGTACAATTCTGGTTCCTTGCTGAAGAGGCAATCCACAGACATGCTTATTTTTTTGACCTTTTAGTGAGAAAGATGAAGATCTGATTACTTAAAATACATTTCTGTCAGGCATGTTTTCTATGGTTAAAACTTTCACTTTCTTTGGATTGCTTAGTATGAAGCTCATTTATCTTCTGATAAAGAGGAATTCTTTTCAAGTGGCATCTGTAGTAAAATTAGGGCAGGTGACTAAACTCAGTCCACTCATATCTCTCTCAGCTGTCTCCGTTTAATGGTGTGTATAAGCTATTTGTAGAAGAACATTGAGTGCCATCTATTGAACAGTTATGTGATCCTGCAGCCCTGGTTTTGAAAGAAGGTGAGACACAAACGTATTTTTAAAACATTTAACATACAGAAAAATTAAGAGCCTACTAGAGATTTTAGTGCATTTCCTTTTGGTTTCATTTCCTTCTTTGACATAAAATGAAACAAATGCAGAGCCTCTAAAATAATTATTCTTGGACTACTTTACATTTGAGAAAATATTTGGCGATCCTTCTGCTTTTATAAGTAGACTTAATAATTCCAAGTTGGTCGTTTTTCAGCTAATTCTGCATTTCTTATGAAAGGATTTCTCCCAAGTGATAAACTTAGCTCTATGATATCAGTTCATGCAACATTTTTTTTCATTTGTGTCTTCAGTATCTGTGTTCACTGACCAATTTTATACTACAAGTGATCATATTACAGTGATCTATTGTTTGTTACTTCTGTATTTCTTAAGATACTATACTACTTATAAATATGTTCGATATACAGTTTTAGGTACTTTTTGTTATTCAGATGCTGTAGAATTTACTAGGTGTCATAGTAACAAGACTTTAGTTCTGTAAGACACCTCAGTTACAAACAGAATAGTTTTAGTCTTTTTGATAGGCTCTGTATGGTTGATGGATTGCTACTGGTTTGAGCTCAAAAATCAAACTCTTCGTATCGATTGGACTGAGTTTCTGTATGTGTTTTGCATTGAGCTAGCAAGTTACTTAATAGTGATGGATTTATAAATAGGTTACTCCAAATAAAAGAAATTATCTTATATTTGAACCAGCAATATATTGATGAAAAGTGACCTTGCCAAGTTGAAGGAGAGCAATGCTTTTTGGTGATGTAGCAGAACTGAGAGTAGATTTGCAACTAATTGTTGTTTTATTGAACAGTAAAATCCAGTCATTATGCATGCTGCATATATCAACTTAAAAACTAGAAGGAGAAAGGAACAAGGGAATTGAGGCAGGACTAGACCTAGTCACAGATGACACCAGAATTTGGTGAAGAATAAATACTAGGTGCAATCTTGTTTTCGTCTTTTTAGACAGGAACTTGTGCAGTAAGATACTATTTGTACTCACTGGGGCTACTAGCAATTATGTTGGTAACTGTGGTGACCCTTCAAGCTATAATTAAATACATTTCATGAAAATCATACTGTATTGTTAAAATACCTCCCTATTTTTTTTAAAAAAAAAGTTCAGATTTTAATATATACAGACCTGTTATTTTTAGAAAATATCTACACTGTGATGTTGAGTCCCTTAATTGACATAGCTAGGCTTAAGGGGAGTAAAATGGAGTAAAATACCACAGGATTAATTTCTGTTACTTTGTGAGTGCAATGCCACTTTGGGACTAAATACATGGAGGCTGAACAGTCTAGTCTATACAAGAAGTCACTGTGATGCTTTGGAGCATAAACTTTAGAGGGTTTGTTCAAGGACTTCTTGTTCTAGGTCATTTAAGGTTTGAGATCTAACTATGAAAATGCAACACAGGAATTGCTGCTGTGATATGTTGTAAAACATCAAGAGAGAGTTCAGATTTAAGGGAAAGTGGTGATGGAGCATACAGTTTACTAACATGCTTAATGTGGTAATTTAGGGTAGACTGAGATCTCAAAAAAAAAAAAAAATCCAGTGAGACACACTAGAACTGCTAATTATTAAGATTAATAGTTTTAACAGGTAATGCTTTCATCAGAGCTGAAGACCAGGGCAGCATTTCAGAAAGTTCATGGGCTAAATGTAAGCAATAAAAGTAAAAAAACACTAAATAAATTCTGTCTTTTGGTGGTCACTGTATAGCAGACCCTTGTTGATCCTTTGGGAGCTACATTAGAACTGTTTGACTACTCAGAAGATACTATTACTGTGTTAATTTAGCTAATTAGAGGCTTATTGGCTAAATCTTTCTTTATTGACAATTAATGTAGAGATATGATCCAACATGTTAAGAGTTACAAAGATTCCTTTTAGAGAGAAAAAACAGGTAACTGGAAACAACATTTTATTTCAGATCAGGCTGTCCTTAGCATATCTTTCTATTATATACAAGTCTTCAAACTATTTTTCCACTAAAATAACATGGAAACCATTCAGATATTTCCTTTTTTCTATATATGAAATATATACCTTGCCTTTGTTGGCAAAGTAGAAAACGCAACCACTCAGTTACACTGAAACAGAGAAGCTGCTAAATGTTTGTGATCTGGGATGTGCTAATCCGTTTAGATGTTGTTACTAGGAAGATTAGCTGTCTGAATTACAAAGGTATCTGCCATAGACATAGTCTTGGAAAAAAAAGCTGGGCATAATGTGAAATTCAGTAAAGCTGACTGTAGACAAAATCAGCAAAAACTCATTTAGTTCAGAGTAACAGGGAAAGATAAACAGTGCTTTGTTACCTTCAGTGCTCGTATATCATTGTAAATGCTAAGGCCAGGCAAAGAATACAGGAGTGAAAGGAAGGCAAAGTGCTAATTGTGAATACTTCTGTGATATATTTAGCCAATCAGATGTCAAAATTCAGCCTTCATAATCTAACAGTTTACAACCTCTTATGATGATTCTGAGGAAGATTGATGAAGTCACTTTTACTGACGTATATAACCAAACATAGAGTAGGTAACAAATCATGTAGGTGGCATTTCCAGCACCGAAACCTTTTGTTGTCAGCATCAAAATATGTTATCTTTGGCTTAACAGAGTCAACAAGGTGTGAAATGTTTACTAGAGAATATGTTAAGAAAGGAGAGGTGTGCTCCATGGAAGGTAGCTCAGCTCTGTGGTCAAACAGGCAGGTTTCAGTTGGTAATGCGGGTGCATTGAGTATATGAGAGGCTGCCAGAGATTAAGAATGAATTTAGAATTAGATTTAACAGCAGAATAAAAATAAATAAATATGAAAGGGACACTTAACAGTTTATCATCATGGCATGATTCAGCAATGGGAATTTTGCAGCTTTGCAATTTGAATGGGTTTTGTAACACACAGCCCTTATGATTTGCAGTACAGTCATCTAAATCCTATAAAGCAGATAAAAATAAATCTCATCTAGTTCTCTTTATCTGACTTCTACAGACTAACCTTTAAAGAGGTGAAATTTAAAAAGACAATAAAGTTGCATCTTAGGAGGGTGTGGCAAATACAGTATATAAAATATGCTGGTATTGTTTAAAATTTTGAAGAGGAGAGCAATTTATTTACAGAATAAGCACATTTCTCAAAAAGAGAAAGTCCACTAGGAAAACCTTGCTTCCAAATTATCAACTTTTTCTCTTCGTCGACACTTAAATGCCAAGCACTCTTAGTCCCTTCTTGGATGGGTCTTTGAAGGACTCCTGGCTGCACCTTGTCACTTGAAAACTGATGGTGTAAGGAGGATGAAATATCATCCCAGGAATGCTGACAGAGCCAGAAACTTGGGCAGCAAGGCAGCAGCATGCTGCATGCCCTCCAGTCCAGCTTGTACAGTCCTCTGTACAAGTCCTCTGGTAATTGCTTGTTTTGTTGCTTTAAAATAGAGAAACCTGGTTGGTTACATCTGTACTAGACTGGTATAAACTTGAGTGATCCTTGACTTCAAAGACCTTTTACTACTCGTTTGTAGAACAGATACGTTAAACAATAGTAACAAAGAAAAATATACCTGTGTGTGATATATACCTGACATTTACACTGACCTTTATTTCTTATGCCTAAATAAGTTAGTTTTCTTGTCACTGATACATTTTAGATCTTGGATTTTTGTTGTTGGTCTGATTAGTTATGGGCTCTCTCTGACCTTGTTGCTTCTTGAATCCTTCCGTGAGATGAAATTTGTTAAACTCTTGCCACTTCCTACATGCCATTTGGAGTTACTTTCAAGCAGTAAGAACAGTGAGCAGTGCTTGAATACTGCTAGGAGCTATTTAAAAGTGCAAAGCCATTTTTCATTTTTTTCTAAGTGTCTTTGTTGTTTTTGTGGTGCGGCATAGAGCCTAAAAATTCTGGTACAGCTTATGTCTTAATCCTTTATTTCAGTCCTACTTCCCTCTCTTTTTGATTTTCTTTAATTTAATATTTTTGTGGTGATTAGACTTGATTGCTTTGGTGAATCCTGGTATCTTCTCTCTCTCCCCCACCCCCTTTTCTCTTTTTGAGGGACTCAACATGTGTTCTCTTGTGATATGGGAAGATTTTAATTAGTATTTGTATGATCATCTGTAATACTTTAGGTCTGTGTGAAGTACACATAGCTTCATTTGAGGAGCTGTATTGCTCTGCTGATTTGAGGGACGTCCTTTACTTCTCATTTGTTCACTGAGGTTATTTTTGGAGTGGGCATTCTAATTTCAAAACTCATAGATAATATTTAACAGGAAGTATGCTTCAGAAGTAATTTTAATTCTATTTTTGTAGCTATATGAGAGACCCTTAGAATATGCAGCTTTCTGTTGTGAGGATGCAGAAAATTACTTTCAGTTGTGGTTTTGTGTCTATACAGCTGTAGAATAGCACGTAATGGGGGGAAAAATGTGACACCAAGAGGACAATCAGGTTTTCAAAACTTTCAAAGGTGTTTTGATTTTAATAGGATATATTATCCAGTCTTGTAAGGCACTTTGAAAAAATCACACTGTGCACATGTTGGTAGCTTAATAACCTTTGTAAATCTAATTTTACATCACTTGCTCAGCAAGAGATGGAATTTAGCTATCAGTCTTGTATTTGGAGATCAAAAAACCTAGATTCAAGCTTGATTTAAATTTTGTCTGGTGTACGGCTTTGGTGAAGTCATTTCATCTCTGTTTCTTCTCCCATCTTATTTATGTAATTGATTTTCTTTTGAAACACTCTGCTATATTGCGTCAGTTGGTTCCATCAGTTCTATCATAATTAATCAGGATGGTTACAATTAGTTTGAGTAGCTCATACCTTCCTTATGTCCAGCTCTAAAATGGGCATGGTGATTTTGAGCCTTTTTGAAAGTTTTTCTGTTGCTTGCATTTCAGTAGTCCAGAGGTGCAGCAGGGTTTGCACATGCACCCAGAACCCCTGGGGAAGCTCTGCCAGGATGGCAGCACCTTGGAGCAGCTACCGGCTACCCACCCTGACATGCCCTGCTGTGGGCAGTGTGGTTGAGGTTTCCTGCACAACAGAAGAGAGACTTTTGTGATAATGCCAGTGTCTTCCATTCTCTGCTCCCGATTCCTTAGTTCACTGTGAATTTTGCATAACTAACCAGTTAAACCCAGTTTTCTCCTGTGCAGCCTTGACTGTTCAGTGTAGTGTCCCTAGACAGTGACATTTATCAGAGGGTCTGGATTTTATGAGGTGTGGATCCAGGGCATAAGATGGACCGAAGCTTTGAAAAATTGCTAGTTACTAGCATTTCATCTTATATATAAAGCTAAATAATCTGTAAGTATCAGAAGGAATCTGGCACGTGCGAAGAATTACTACTTACAAATATTTAAATGTTAAAAATATGAAATCTTAAAATAATAGTCACAAGAGTAAATCTTTCTTGCTCCAAACTGACACAAATAATTGAAAATACCATTTACTACTTGATGACCAACTTTGCTTTTAATGTTTATTTTCCATTTTGTGGGTTTATTTTTTTCTGTTGACACTCAAGAAAGCTTCTACAAAATCCCAAATTATTTATTTTATTTTTTTAATGAACTGAAAACCTCAAAATAATTTTTGAAATTGGGTTCAGTGTTGTCCTGCAGAAAAGGCAGGGTTTATTTTGATATAAGCTTTCTATGAATATTTATTTAATGTATTCTTTTCTCTGAGGTTTATGCCATCATTCTCTATGATTTTTTTCTGTTTTCCTGCTCTGCGATCTTGTTCACAGGAAAGGGATCATTTTATACTTACAGCAGAGAAAAATTTTCAGGACTTAAGTTCTACAAGAAAACAGCATGTTTTTAGCAATAGTGATTCAGAGACACACAGCTGTGGAAGAAAATACATTTACTGTGACACTAATAGCATTACAGTATATACATTCAATTAGATAGTGGATTCATAATTGCTCAGTTTAGTGCTATGGAGGAATTTAATGTATTAAAAAATACTAAATGTATAGTGTTTGAGCTTTATTTTGCAGCAATGAGCGTATTTCACTGATGGCATCTTCTAGGCATATTCTGTAAAGTGAACTGCAAATCAAGAGGCATGCTGATGCTAGAAGACAGACTGTAGTACTACCAGTACAGGATAAAGAAAACTGAAAAGTACTGTTATCACTAATTTAGTCATTCAAGATTTGTTTTTGTACTCACACTGAGGGAGATCCTTCTCCCCAGACGTAGTGGCTTTTCTGGATTGCCAGTGCCAGGTTTTTCAGAGAGATGGAGAATTTCTGATGTTATCTTAAGCCAAGAGGGAGGTGCAGGTGCAATGTGCTTTTGGAGGTTGGCCTTTACTGAATGTAAACGGGCAAAGAGAATGTTCTTGCGCTTCCCACTTCAAGGGAAGGACAAACAGTAGATATTCACAATAGAAAGATTTACTGCAAAAAAATTAATGTGGAAAATATACAGAAAATTATTATTTAATTAAGGCAACTTTCTTGACTTATGCTGGTTTGGTTTAAAGAAAAAAAAATTTGAAATAACATGGGAATCCTGTTATGACTTACAACCACATATAGATAAACCCCTCTGTTGACAGGTTCAGGTGCAATTTTAGCTTTGAAAAGCTAAAGGTTCTTAGTAAAAGTGTATAAACTATGAATATGCAGTTTGTACTTATATTTATCCTCCTCTGTCCCTTCTTTCTCTCAAAAAGAAAGGAAAGAGTTGTTAGACTTGACAGGTGTATTCAGGAATGATCTCATGGCAGCTGCAGCTGGGAAGGATGCAGTTGCAGGGACCAGTCAGAATTGCATTAGGTGGGCACGAGGCAGCCCCTGCTACCAGACAGCCTCCTATTAGACCATGGCATAACAGTCAGGTTGGTTCTGTAGAGTGTTCCTGAGTTTGACTCAGCTTAGGCAAGGCCTTCTAGGAAAGGTTAATGGTATTTATCATCATTTCCTCTTTCTTCATGTTACCTTTTTCTATTATTTCACTCTTACAGCTTATGTCTCCACTCCTTGACCCCCTCCCATTTCCCCCAAAAAATAGTTTTGTTGTCCCATGACATGTAGCTTCAATCATAAATTACAGCACAATTAATTTAATTAAACATGTTTTATCTTGCTCTTCTGTTGATGTACGATCTTGTTATTAAGCATCAGACCAGTCACTCTGGTTTGTTTTGCTCTTACTTCCCCAATGAAGAGTTCTGTACCAGTGTGAGTACGTAAATTAAATCCCCCTTTCTTCCAAGTCCAGTAGGGTAAGTAAATATACATTCATACTCTTCCTGAGTTTTTTGTGTAATTAGCCTTAAGTTCCAGGAAATTTTAAAAAGTTAAATCATATCAAGAGTGCCAGCTAAATATTTATTCCTTAGTACTTGCTTGGAAGAACTTGCTATGTCACACTTCACAAACCAGAATATTATAACGTTGATATTGACCTTTCAGTCTACTTATATGACTAATGATTAAAAATATTAAGACCACTACCTTTAAAACTAGTGAGATAAGAACATCTGTTTTTATAATGTCAAATTCCTCTTCCTTTTCACAAAACTTCTATTAATGTGTCTACAAAGCCTTGCATCTGATGTGATCAAAGAAGATGAAGTGACTCTTACCTAATGAAGAATTCATCTTTTGTCATTCTTTTGGGAGACAAAAGTCTTGGTTTTTTGAAATTTTTGTTTAATTAATGTGCATCGTTAAGAGGTAGTTGTGCTAAGAAAATAGGAACTATGAAATAACTGCAGGGTAGTTCTAGGATTGTAAAATAGATCAGTGTAAGCCTTTATTTTAGTGAGGTCTTTGCTAAATCTCTTCAGTCTTTCACCTGATTCAGAGGTGCAGAACAGTCACAGTTTGACAAGTCATAGTGAAGTATATGCTGCTATCTAGGAGAATACTACTTAGAGGAAGCTTGGAGAATGTCGTACTCACATGAGCATTAGTTTTTAATTTAGCTTTCCCTTCCTAATTTGGATTTCAGTGGTTCAGACTTGCGGAGTAGAACTGGATAATGCTGCAACCATAGAAATCATCTGATAATGTAAAACCTAATGCTTGATTTGGAGAATGCAATAAAGTAGCAGTATTTAACTCATATGTTGTATATGCAGTAAGACGTCTACACTTGTTCTGAAAGAAAATGCTCTTTTGTATATTGGGTTTGATCTTTAATCTTCTTTAGTTAACTGAGGTTAAAATTTGGTTAAAAATTAAATCATTTGAATGATTGGTTTGGAATCTTTGCCCATCGTTAATTCCTACAGTATTGCTTTCTTTAATTTGTTAACCCTGTACAGTTACAGACTACGTATTGTTCAACTTGCCATGGTTTACAGAGAAAAATTTAAGCAATCTCAGAATGTTCAAGTTGCTGTTTCAATTAGTTCTCTTAGTGAAATCTATAGAATCCTGAAATTCTTTAAAGTCTTTATAGAGATTAATGTTTTGAAATTAAATTTGTATCTTCTGTGATAGGAACTTCTGTGGTTTTGTGTAGTAATTTCTACTATAGTAATAGTATGAAATTTTATGCTTATTTTGACTAAAAAGTATTACCTAAAACATTACATAGTTTTACATAAGCCCATAGCAAGACTGGATCACTATGTTGTGCTTTTCTATGAATTACATCACTTTTAAAATTATTTCTTTCTGAAGAAAGGCATGAGACAACTAGCATATGAAGGCTGATTAAAAATAAGATTATATTTTGCAGATGTCCAAGAAATGAAATAGAATAGAGTTTAGGAACACTTGAAGTGAGGACTTCCTCATGATAAGCTGATGATTACAAAGATCTAGTAGGAATTCAAAACAGTCTTTTATTTCTAAATCTAATGGCTTTTCAGACATTGCATAGATCCTTGTTAGAAGAAGAATGAATCAGAAGACCTGCAGCTGTTGTATAGTATGTAAAACATTTTACAGCTTAGGGTAAAAGAAAGTCTGCTTTCAGGAAACTCTAATGCTCTACATTTTCTTTCAATAGTGTTTTTCCAACAAAACATGCTAGAGAGAAAACACGTCTAATAAAGACAGACACCTATCTTAAAATAAAATACATGAGTCTGCTGCTTCACCTGTAGTCTTCATGAGTATGAAATGTACAGAAGAATACAATGATACCTATAATCACCAAAGTAGTTCTTTAGGCTTTCGAAAGTCCGTGTACTGAACATTAACTGAAAGGAGATATTCACTGTCTTCATACTGCAATGATCCTTTCAGACTGGAGCTGCTTATATTTCACTTGTGAAAGTATTGCAAAATGACATCTTAATGAAACGTTATGTGACTATTGCTAGATAAGAAACCAATAAAATTAGAGTCATAAATTGTATATTTTTTAAGGAATCAGAATTTAATTTTTTAAGTGGATGCATTAGCAAGATAAAGCCTCTGTAAGATGCTCATAGGAGTAATGGCTAATTAATCCCTTCCCACCTAGGCTCTAACTCTGACTGTGAGGCTAAATTCTACCATTGCAGGTTATGGTGCCAGTTTTTGCCATCATCTGTACAACCTTGCTGAGGTAATCGATACCCTGTCATCAAGTAGTTTGAGACAGAATTATGCATACCTATTAGAAATGGTGTATTTTTTGTTTATGACCTCTCCCTCCTCCTCTTCTTGTGGCATATAAAAGTTAGCTAATGTTTTATTCATATTCTTAAACCAGGAAAATATAATTGTAATTCATTTCTGTGTGTCTGAATTACTGTCTTCTCTGAGTTGTTTTAGGTAATTGCATCAAAATTTTACTAAAACCTTTCACTATAAAGAGAATTTCTCTACTGTTTTTTATGACCCAGAGATAGCCAAATGTTTTTTTTTTCTTACCAGGAAATTACCTACATGAAAGATCCATAGGTCTGTCACCTTCCTTTACTGTCAATCCACACTTAAAAATTGACGATAAATAAACCTAACAAGTATTCTCAATAATAATTCTAATCCAGCCGGGAATAAATAAAGCTAGCAGTGGTCTGTATCAACAGATACCTCAAAATAACTGAGATTGGGGCCGGTAGTGGTATAGCAGTCGTTTGTAATGGTACGGTGCTCCTTTCAGATGTACCCCGGTTCCAGGATGACACGCCTTTCCTCTGTCTTTGGTTGCGTTTTACTTGTCTGTGGTGGGTTGACCTTGGGGGAGTTGGAGCAGTGGGATGAAAAGCTCACGGGTCACGATAGACAACACACCCGTGCAGCATTTTGCCCTTTCCTACACATGGTTTCCCTGAGGCACCTCCAGCATCACTGTTGGGCTCAGCTGTGCCCTGCGGTGGGGCTGCGGCAGAACTGGCTGGAACCGGCTGGAACCGGCACAGGGCAGCCCTGACCTCGCCTCAGAGAGGCCCCTGCAGCCCCCGCTGCCGGCACCCGGGTACAGACACCCAATGCATCTGTGTGCTCCTGACCATGGGGGCCTTGTGCTTCTGGAAAGCTGCTTATTTCACACGCAGAAATGATTGATTTGATTTTATTTTGCTGGTGAAGCTGGAGGAACATGTAGAAAAACCATCTGTTGAAACAACTGGAAGAATTCTGTGAGAAACATTCTTATCAGCAACAAATTGGAAATTAAAATTACAAGGCAGTAGATGACTAAAGAACCTGTATTAGGCTTTGAAGATAATTAAATACTGAAAGATATTCGAGATTTACTCATGAAAATCTTTAAATTTATGATGTAATTTTGTGGGGGCCATTGGCTGGCTGACTGCAAAGTGAAAATAGACGTTTATATGCAGAGAAGGGAGGTGACCATACAGAATCGTTTCACCAAAAGCAATAAATAAAGGAAAACAACCCTTCCTGTGAAGAGAAACTTTAAGTAAAGGTAAAAATGAGACTTGTTATCTTTTCCTGTAAATGTTCTTGCTGACTGTAGAGTGGAAGGGAATCAAGACTGTGTAAAATAAAGCAGAGTGCTTAAAATAGGTTTCTGCGGCTTTGAATAAACTTACTAAACTTCTGGTAATATCTTTATATTTGGGGCGATGAGAAAGATCCTCACTTCAGACATGGTGAGGGAAATTGGATGGGAAGTCAAGGAAAGGAGAGTATTGAGAAAGAGTTTGTCTGGACAAACAGGCTAAAATCTGTTACTGCCTGCGGTTTTCAGTTTTATATTGCTTTTCCCTGTTTTATTGGTGTGCTTAATTTTATCAGTGTTTCTCAGCTATATGAGAAGCAATAGTCAAAATCTGGTTTGTATCCTATCATGGGGACTTGGGTTGCAAGGTGTAACAGTTCGCTTAAACACTTGATTATCCTTTGTAGTTTGCATGTATATTTTTGTCAAAAATTAAATTGCCATTTAGCCTCAAGTGTCCCTGAAAATACGATTGCTTAGATTATGATGAACGTAACTTCATCATTATGAACATAATTCCATAACTTTTAAATTGGAACATTGAAAGCGTATTCCATCTTACCAGGTTTTCACATAATAGATACAGCGCTCTGCAGATTTTTTTTGTCAATTTGTCCAAATCTGTCTCTATGCTTACCACTTTTCCTTAGAGTTATGTTGTCATAATCAGGTAGGAACTTAGATACTTCCTGAATATTCAGTTGCATTCTCTTGCTATCAAAAGAATGAATGCAGTATCTTTCATACATCAGTCAAGTTTTATGTTAAAACTAGATAGGCTTTCCTGCCTTCTGTACTGAAAGACTGAAATCTCACTCTTCTGATAGTTAGGCACAATCTAATTTTCCACCTGGTTTTATTTACAGCCTGTTCAAAGTAATTTGGTTTTTTTTGCGCCAGTATTGTCTTTTACTTGAATACTTCTTTCTCTTGCATGTGTTGGGGTTTTTTTAAGTAACAATATACTTCTGTTGCTGTTTTGTTGCTTTTTTGCTTTTGTGGGTGATGGAGCTTTATGCATTTTTTGGTGGGTTTTTTTTGGTTGGGCAAGACGAGATATAAGGCAACTTCTTTCACAAACTAGGCATGTAAAGATAGATAGTCATAATTTTGGTGCTGCAGAGTTTTATTTTGAAAACGTTGTAGAAGACTGGGTTTAAAAGGAGCTGAAGAGTGAACCCATAATGCTTAGGACAAGCCTGGAAATTATTGTACAAAGACTAATAAAGTCTTCTGTCATCTCAATAAAATGAAGCAGAGATCATGTAGCTGTTCCTATGGACCTGTCTTGCCAACTTTTTTGGCCAGTTGGTCTCGGATGCAGTGGACTTGGCAAGGATAAAGTAAATCTATTTCAGTCATTAATAAGAATCTCCTATTCTCTTCCTTAATCTGTGCAAGTCTGGGAATATAACCCCTAGTGTTATATCAGCCTTTGCTTTAGATGACTTACAATTTTGATAAAGCAGCTGAAGTAGTTTTTTAAATTTAGCAAAGCCTTTGTTCTTTCCAATAAGCAGTATAGTCACTTAATATTGCGAGACAGATTAAGAGCAAATTATCTTGAATTTGCAAATGAATGTGTGGGAATTTAATGGAAATATTGCTGTCCTTCCATTTCCCAAAGCAATGAACATAGTTTTGAGGAGTCAACATTTACTAAGATAGTGTCCAGCGCTGGAGCTATCAGCACAGGAAAAATATGGACCTGTTGGACCAAGTCCAGAGGAGACTACAAAAATGATCCGAGGACTGGAGCACCTCTCCTGTGAGGACAGGCTGAGAGTGTTGGGGTTGTTCAGCCTGGAGAAGAGAAGGCTCCAGGGAGACCTTAGAGCAGCCTTCCAGTAGTTAAAGGGGGCCTATAAGGAAGATTACTAGGGCCTGTTGCAATAGGACAAGGGGTAATGGTTTTAAACTAAAGGAGGGTAGGTTTAGACTAGATACAGGAAAGAAATTTTTTACGGAGAGGGTGGTGAAACACTGGAACAGATTGGCCAGAGAGGTGGTAGATGCCCCATCCCTGGAAACATTCAAGGTCTGGTTGGACGAGGCTCTGAGCAGCTTGATCTTGTTGAAGGTGTCCCTGCTCATTGCAGAGGGGTTGAACTAGGTGACCTTTAAAAGTCTCTTCCAACACAAACTGTTCTATGATTCTTTTTGTCAGCAGTTTCCGACTGTATCTAAAACTATCTAGCTTTAATGTAGTTCAGTAATAAGACTGTATTTTCATACCTAGTCCCCATCACATTATGTGCAATCCTAATATTAGTAATTGAGTTTAGAGTACAGAGTTAAGCCCTGGAAAGTGAAGGGGCATGTGCCCCCATAAAGCTTCAGCTGTGCCAATGCCATATGAATTAGTTGTCTTCACATCAGAGTATTCGTTTGCTTTTAAACTGTTAAGCTATATATCTAGTAAAAAATAAGGCTTGGGAAAGGCTTGCAAGAACAATTGCTAGAAAAGTGAGGATAAGCCATGAGTAAATGTTAAAATGGACTGTACACTATTTACAAATAATGTATATGAGTAGGTAGTTTACTCGTAACAAATACTCCTACTCATAACCAGCACATTGAATTATAAAAGTGGAATGTATTTGTAAGCATAACAGAATACAGAGAAATGTGATAATAAGCCATCCATTTTAATAAGGAATTAGAATTCTGACCTAATTCTTTCCCAGTAGGATTTATCACTAACTTATAAATAACTTACAGGTATAAGACATGGCAATGAAGAATAAATTAACAGAATAAACACAATGCTTAGAGACTTCCAGCCCCTGCTGCTACCACTTTCTCAGGGAAAGACTAGAAGAGAATGATATTAATGCCCGTGCTCAGGTTCATTTTCTGGCTGGCTTAACTCCATTAAAGAGTTGAGTCCAGGGACAGGTAGGGTAGGTGAAAATAATGATGGCTGTGTCTCTGATATGTTTATTGCTGTATTTTACTGATGTCTTTGTAAGGGGAGAGAACTGCAGGTATAGCATGCAGTTGTGCTCTAAATTGACCTTTTCTATTATCTAAGAAGTTTTGGTATGGTTTGCACTAATGACTGATTAAGTTTTGGTAACTCCTTGTGACTTCCAATTGCAAGTGGATTGGAGGGTTGAGATATACAGTATGATCTTTCTTTCAAATTTTTTGGAATTAAGGGAAGTCCAAACAAATCTTCGGCTGCATGTGTTGGCTTTATGTTCAACAGGTGCTTTCATACATTGGGATGTGAGTGTGCATATGTGTATGTACCTGCTTATGTAAGACTGCATATGTTGTTCTTTCCTTCCATATCTTATTAGAAAAGCTGAAGAACTGTCAAAATTACCTAACATAATACTTCATGCTATCATAATTGAGAAAATGTATTTGTCTAATGCATTCTTGCTTTAAAAAAAGGGCTTTTAACTGAGCATTGGGAGATATGTCAATTGTACTGTGATAATTCTATATGTGTCCCCTCTAAATGTGTTTGAAAAAAGTAAAGAAACAAAGTCTAACCAAATCTTCACATGATTAGTATCAAATTTACAGAGAGTCTTTTTTTCTTATACTCATTTCAGTCTTCATGGAATATGGCATTTTCAAGCTGCCAAGTGGTATCTCGATTTGAATGTACATGTGTCTTTCTCTTTTGCTTAGATTGAAAATCTGCTCTGAACCTAGTCCAAAAGAATGGGCTGCAAGCGGTATCCTTGGCAGGGTCTGGTTACAACAGCACTGATCTGAGCTATTTTTTTTTCTTTGCTCACTGTGACAGTGAACTAATAAATTTACTCCTCTCTTTTTGTTTGTACAGCTTGAAGTTGAGGTCACAGATATAAGTGGGAAAACCCTTGATGGTCCAGTCCGCCTAGATATTTCTGTTATTGATCAAAATGATAACAGGCCAATGTTCAGAGAAGGACCCTATGTTGGTCATGTCATGGAAGGATCTCCTACAGGTAAGTCCATGCCAATCTTATCTCTATAAATAATGCCTGAACAAATTCTGTGTTGATAAATGCATTATTATCATATTGTACAACTGTTCTTGCTGATTTTGTGGCTCACTGAATCCTTCCCCCGCATAAAGAGGTGGGAGCAGCCCTTTAGGACAGCAGGTAATGATTTTTGAAAAACAGTCAAGTCTGCAGTAAAAAGGAAAAAAAAAAAAAAGTAAAATAACATAGTTGGCAATGAAAGCTTTGATTTAGGTTTACACATTTTTATTCATATCTGGAATCAACGAAGACAACCCCTGGGATATGATTAAGATTCAGACCAAATAACATGTACAATTTCTGTTCAGAGTGGGAATTCCACCTTTTTCTCTGTAAGGTTAGCTGCTGGAAGGGTCATTTTTATTTGTTTGTACAGCATGAGGCTAGGTAAATCATAGGAATAAATGGAAAGTGCATTCTGAATATGCTAATATTGCAGGGCAGATTGAAATACTGAGCAATGTTACTTGTGTACATGCAGACACAACAGTTGCAACAAAATGAAAACACACTTTGAGAATTAAAGTTAGTAATGAAAATGTTCTGATTAAATTCACTGTTCATTTTAATGATGAAATTCTATAAGAATAAGATATTGTTCCAAATTTCAAATTGAGTACAACTAGCTAAACTCTTCCTGCAGATGAAGGCTGAATTAGTTTTCTTCAACTGTTGTCCTCAGCTGTTGTGCAATTTTGTTATGAGTTATTAAACAGCTGTTGCATTCCACTCAAAGTATCTCCACTGCATTCATATGCAGTAATTGTATGATCAGATTATGTTATAGAGTTATGTTATGGATCTTGGTGAATGTAATCTAAACCAGTAGAAGTTCCTGTTAGTATCAGTGGAGTGACAGTGATTTAATTGAGATCAGAGTTGTGGGTTATGTATTTCTATGTGTTTCTAGACATCATTGAACACAAGACCTTATCCTTCTTGTACAACTGAAGGTGTGAGTATAGAAGTAAGGTTTTGGCTGTAGAGGCATATTGAAATATTTTAAAATGAAAGCTGAAATCAAGTATATTATATTTTTATGAATATTTAATATTCATTGAAGCTTAATGTGGTGACATGTGCTTTGTTTACTCTGAACAAGGCTAGACATTACCTTTTACTTCCTTGTATTACATATTGATAGGACTAGAAGTTATTCTTTGTCCTTATTTTATTATTTATGTAGTTTCTAGAAATCATATAACCTTTTTAGTGAGTTTTGCATTTTCACGTATAGTTGCTGTTGTTTGAAAAGCTGTAGGTGTGAAATGCATTGTGAGCTACTCCTTCATCAGATTGGAAAGAGTTTTCTGGTAAATGTTGATTTACCTTAGTTGTGACAAGCATGTAATGAACCAATTGATGATCTTTTCATTCAAACAAGAAACATGTTTCATATTTGTGAGTATGGCTGCAGGTGGAACACTAACTCTTTTCTGTCATAGATCTCTAATACATTCTTGATTTATTTCAGAAATTGATCACTTAGAATTCAGAAGAAACTTCCTTATACTGTCCCACTTGCCATTCCCTCTGTCTTGTAAAAATAGGTTCACAATTAACTGAGAATATATTGTTAACAAATGTCAGAGATTCCTTTGCACAATCAGTCAATAGTATCTAGCAGAGTGTGACTATCTAATTGGATTAAGGGACCAACTTTATTCCGTTTTCATTTAAACTACAGCGTCTTCTTGTCATACCCATTTAGATACACATTCCTAGACCAGTGAGTAGGATGGTGTAGTTTTAGTAAATTCACATTCATAGCCCCTAAATCCAGTATTTCACTAAAAGAAAGTGATGCCAAACAGCTCAAACACTGCAGTGTTTAAGCTTTAATCCTGCTGGTAATACATGAGCTCTGGATATGAGCTGCGAGTTCTGCAAGTCTTTCAGGGGCCTCATATCTCTCCATCAAAGCAGAAGTGTACACCTCTCATGTACCACATGCCCTTCCCAAACAATATTTAGGCTAATGTTTAACTTTGTTAATTCCAGGCTATGGGACAATATTTAACTGTTATCTGTTAGATGTTCTTTCTTTACTCAAACTCTATACCAAGTTTCTTTTCTCTGCCAAGGATTTTTATTTTTAACTGGCAGTTCCCTATTTTTGCTCATCTATAAACTATCCTTGCTTTTCCTTTTTGTCACTCCTTATATTGAAGTATAATTCAGTAGACATGTTTCTCAGTCCAACTTCCAGTGAATTCTTCTGTAATTGTTTTCATCCATTTTCTCTTGCTGCACTTTGGTATTTATCCATGTAACCTTTGGCATTTTGATTGGCTTACCTGTTAGTCAAAGTTTGAATAATTTTCTGAACTTTATATTTTTCTTATCCTCTCCCTCTTTCCACCAGGTATTCATCACATTAAACTTCATAACCTCATTTTTCTGGTGTCAAGAACACCAATACTTGCAAAATTATTTTGTGCAAAAGTGAACCTATAGAATCAGTGTTAGCTGGAATCTGCCATAGTTCTCTATGCATATATCCAGTCAACCAAGATTTCATGTTGTTTACATCTGTTTTCCATAGCTCTTCAAATATTATGGCATATATCTTAAAATTATTCATCAGGTTCTGCTGTCTTGCTGCTCTCAATAGTTGCACTGCACAGCTTGATAGAAATCTTCATGTGCGTGTGTTTGCATGTATGATTCCTGATTTCTTTTTTTTTTTTGTATTAAAATTGTATTGTTGTATTTCTTTTTTGAAGTTCAAAAAGAAAGGCTATGCATTATATGCATAACCTTATTTCCTTTCGCAGCCACCTTCGTCTCTGTTTGAGCTCTGAATCAAACCCATTCACTGAAAGTCTTCTGCTGAAAAATAAAAAATGCTCATATAGGTATCTTGGATCTGTCTTCAGAATCACTGGGTCAAAGTGTAAATATCCATGGATTCCAATAATTCAATGACGAGAGATGTATAATTATGTAGAGAAAGATATAGATATACTAGACTGTGAAACTTGCATGAAGGATTTTGAGGCCTTCTTAAGGGATTCAGATGATATTATTCTCTTGGTTTAAATTATTCATTGCTGGGTTCTTGTGTGTTTTCCTGTGGGGCCATATTTTTAGTAGTCACAAACCCAATGGAATTTTCTAGTGACTTTCCACTGATTTACTCTAAAATTGCACTTACATGTGTCTATGAGTCATCAGAAATATCAAAGATTTACTAATAAATAAATAAGTCTTGGAGAGAGTTAGCTTCACAAATTTAAATATATAAATCTTACTTTTAATATTCAAGTGAATGTTTATATTGGACTACTTTGATGTTGCTGCAAGATACATGTTCCAGATTTTGTTGTTTTCCAAAATGACTTTTTTAATGATTTGAAGATTTAGTTCCTTAATTAGGGACAGACACAGAAGTTACAG
>NW_009605409.1:24044-45069 GCF_000690535.1 Cariama cristata | reverse complement strand
CAAACCTCTTTTAGGGACCCTCCTTTCTCTACCATTGGAGATAGGTACAAGTAGAAGAAAACAAAACATGGAGATAGTGTGTAAATTTTGTATTATTTAATCTGTCTATGAATAATTAAAGATTCTTTTGTGCATAGTCTGAATGAGGATGTGTTTTGGTGGTATTTTAATACGTTTTCTGTGTTACTAAGGTCGTTCACCTTTTTTTTGTGTGTGATTTTTGAACTCACAGTAAA
The DNA here is from genome assembly GCF_000690535.1 of Cariama cristata. NCBI lineage: Eukaryota > Metazoa > Chordata > Aves > Cariamiformes > Cariamidae > Cariama > Cariama cristata. Next base: position 44,833 of record NW_009605409.1, on the reverse strand, counting down.
CACTACTAGTTATTTGGACATCTGCAATTTTTTGTGTCATCACTTTATTAGAGAGGCAGATACCTGGGCATAATTACTGAGAATCTGAACTTGTATATACATTATATGAATAAATATTCATCTGAATTTCAAGCTAGGGCTTGCCACAGCTTAAAATTAATGATAAAAATATGTGAATAGTCGGTGATATAGTAACATATTTCTTTCCTGATATATCTTTCCTGGAGAAATTTCATTATATAGTTAGTTACAGTTAATTAGCTGTTTTCATGGAAAATTGTCATATTCCTGGAAATAGCCTAGAGTCAAATTCTGACAAAAGTACACTCAAATGTATGCTTAAAGTGATCATAGATGTTTTCACATTTCTGTTAGGAGGTCTTTTCCTGGATAAACTGCAAAATTGGAGGCTATTTATTTGAAAAAAAGAAAAAAAAAAAAGATAATGGCCAGTAGAGAAATAGTTTGCATTTTTTAAATTTATAAAGTCTCCAATTTCTGTATGAGACTGAAGTCAGCATGTATATACGAGGAAAATAATAATTGAGCCTGATGGAGTGACACCTATGGCAGTTTTTCTGCTGACCGTAATGGGTTTTATGTTAACTGTACTGCTGATTTCTCACGTTTTTGTTTTCTAAGTTATGACCCAGTTTATTTCCTATAGATCTCTGGTCTATCCAGCTGCCAACTCTAGGATTTAGACTCTGTGTCCTGCTGCAGGCTTACCTCAGTACATTAATGAGTGTGAGTGTAATCTTACGGATTACATAGGCAGGCAGAAACATTTAGGCATCTCATTCTTTAAAGGTCGGAAAGTGAAGGCTGGTTAAATGAACTTGGCAGCCATCTCGTTTTACTTGCTAGAGGCATTTAACAGAAATTATTTTAAAGGCATTTGACATTATGTGACTTGTAACAATATGCTGCAAGCCCATTGGGGTAAAATCTCAACTGCAGTAGTTGGGAAAATTGTTTGAGAATTGCATTTTAAAAAAGTAACTTGTTTTCCATGATGCATAATAGCCTGAATACCTTGCATTCCAGCCAAGCAGCCCCAAACCAGGACTGATAGGTGTCCATAAATAATGGCTAGAAATAAAGGGACATTTGAAGACATTTAGCGAGGAAACAGAAGGAATTAAGAAAGGTAGCCTAGAGGGTTGTTCAGTATCAGAAAATAATAATTTGTAAAAATAGGTAAAGCATGAGGAAGAGTCTGAAGCACTAAGTATTATTGATAGCTATGCATTGTATAATAGTGCGTGGCTATGACTCAGTTAAATGAAAACTGGTTCTAAAGATAGCAGGTTCTTATCAAGAGCAACCTGACCTGGACAGGGTGTTTTTTATACTTAACAACAACAACAAGATTAGTACACAAATGAATACAAATGAGGTCGGTTATGATAGATAAGAATCAAAAGACACCAGGAAAGGTAAATTATGGGCATGCTTGCATAGCAAAGTGGCAAGGATATATAAGACATCTTTGATATGCGCCTGTTGTCATCTTTGATACATTTCAAACACTATGGTAGTATTTTCTGGAATGTGTTTTTTTTTGTTCTGTGTAATCCCTGCCAGTTATGGAATAAGAAGTTTACCAAAGCTGTAAAATTAATAGAATTGCATTGAATTTGGTGAACTCTTCAGGCCTACTTCTTCCTTTTGACCTATAAACCCAATAATGTGGAGGAAAATACAAAGGTACTTTTAAGAGTTTTCTTTTAAGCAAAAGATTAAAATTTAAAATAAAATTTAAAAAAATTCACAAAGAGCAATCAGAAGAGAATAGTAAAGCATATAGTTTCTTCTATCTAGGTAAAAGTAGCACCTGAAATTTCCCAGTGGCTTCTGATTCTGCCTGCATCAGTGTTGAGATACTTCAGTACTTTTTGTCACAAAAGTTACTGCATATACATACATTTGTTCATGTTTAATTTTTTAATGCATTGCACATATTTTTAAAATAGGAATACATTTCCTGAAAGATTAAATTGGAGGAGTAGTTCAGGTTATCAAACCCTAAATAGCATGAAAAACAAAACGGCATCAACGTCAGCACTCCTTTAGACCAATCACTAAGCATCAATTGATGGTCTAGGTCTGAAGTATGATGTGGGGTGCATGTATTTATTGTGCTGATATTTCTTCCTGTGCTGAATTTTACTCAAAGTATGATGGGGACATTTACAAAGCATTTGAGAGTTCCACACAGAAAATTTGCAGTTGGTTTGGTGGAATGCAACCATTGTGTAAAACTACCAAGCAAAGTAGTCTGGGGCAAATACTTGAAAAACAGCTGGAGTGTAGGTGGAGTTCATAATGAGAATAAAATATGCAATGTTTGAATAAGAATTGCAGAAAAACGGAATCAAAGGAAAGAGGGACATTTTGATGGGTCTCAAAGTGTACTTTTAAGTAAAGGCACATGCTTGAAATACTGCTGACTGTAACGATGGTCTTAAAAAAATGAAAAAGATGAGGTCAAGACAGTAGCAGAAATGGTTTTCTGCTTATAATGTATAAGGAGAACCAAATATTTATGAATGATTTTTGACATTTCTTGTAATAAGAGAATTATAAGGAACCCTTTAGGGTATTCAGCTTTTAAAAAATTAATATTACTACTGGGTTTACTAAGGAAAATAAGAAACAAAGATTTAATTTTCATATGATGGAATCTTGTGTATTTGCATTGTAGGGAATATGGGAATATTGATGCATTTTAATACTAGAAAGTAAAATACTGCGCTTTGTGAATTTTAATTATAGGAGTCTTACTACATCATAAATTAAATCCTTAATAGCCTGCCTGCTAGACCCTGTCTTGGTCTGAATTGGGTGGACATGATCTACTAACCCTGAGGAATGTATTTCTCCTGTCTTGTATTTATTATACTGGTATCATCCAAATTACTTTTTTTTTTTGTTTTTCTCTCAAGCTAAGCAAAAGAAGATTTCATCTTGATTTTTTTTTTAAATTTGTTCTTTTTGTTTAAAAGCAAGGAAACAAACAAAAAAACAACTTGTGAAGATATGCGTTAGCTTTATATCCTGTGTGTAAACCAGGACTAAAATAATTTTTGAAAATTTAAGTGCTCATTACAACCTTTCTTGTGGATGGTGCTTTAGCAATTTTTGAAGACCTATCAATTCATTTTCAGTTTCTGCCTGTTGGCTGCTAAAGGTATGTAATGAGTGAGCTCATTATTTCATATTAAAATGTTGTGGGTTTTTTTAAAATCAGCAGTAGAAAACTTAGACGTATATGTAGATCTGAACTGCGAAGCTGAAATGTCTCAGTAAATCCACCTCAAAACTGTCTCAAAATTAAATGTTTGAACCTTTTTTTTTTCAATTCAGAGCAATGTCTCTTGCAACAATACTTTGATTTTAGAGGAGGTTTGAAATGTCAAATGTTACACCTTTAATTATGAAACTTATTGCTGTGAGCTCTTGTGGAAAACAAAACTACAGTTTAGTTCAAGGTATCCAATAAATCCAGGGAGAAAAATTCATAAGCAACTTCATTATTCAGCATAATAGTACTTAATGAGACTGTGGCCTAGGAAACCTCTGAGTTAAAGGAAGTGGAAAAAATATAGAAAAGTCTGTCTTTGGAAAAACGAACCTTTTTCACATACCTTTTCCTTTGTCCTCCACTGCTGGAGATGGGATGCTAGGCTTTGGGTGTAACTCAGCATAGCTGTTGTGAAGTTCTTCTGTGTACGAATGTGTGTAGTTTTGTGCATACTTTAAAAATTGTTGGTGGCAAACTTTAAGCAATCTCTTCTGAGGATTAATCATCTGCATTTCAGCAAAAAGGTACTCCCTGCCTTCAAGTTTTTTGTAATCTAGCCTGTAAATGTAATGGATATGAATTAGGTAGAAACATCTGTAATGTCAATATTTTAATTTTCAAGCAGAAGCCAGTTGGCTAATTATGCACAGCTGCTTTGTATATCCCAGTAGGAATTTGTTCTCGAATCTGTGTGGGATAAAATATAGCTGTATATGAATATGGCTATTGTATGTATATATAAAAGTATATTTTATATATTACATATATATATGACACATATATATGAGAGATGAACACATACTGACACACAAATACTTACCTGATCCTTTAGTAGGGCCTAGGGATGTTGGTATGTTCTAGTTACTGTATATGTAGGTGATGAAAAGAGAGGATATGTATTTATTAAAAATGTATTGTATTATGGCAGACAAAGATATACATCCAGTCTAATCTGCCTGTGTTTTTTTGGAAGAAATTGAGAGGAATAACCCATTAAAGTATTATCCAGTAATTAACAGGTGCCCAGCCATGCAAGTGTGGTTAAACCAGTACATTTTGAGCAAATTAAATAATCTCATGTGTAGCAATTAGCAGTTCACTCAAACTGAGTTAGGTGATATGAGTGTCTGGAATCATGAGTCTGCAGTTCACTCCAGGGTTCAATTATTCTTGATTTTCAGCAGAAATAGGTTAGACTCAGAAAAGACTCCAGATCAGCTTAAGTGTACAGGTCAGAATTACTGGCCTGTTTGTGAGGACTAGAAATGATGAGCCACCCTCTTCTTCAGTCCCCGACAGAAAATCCCCTTTAACTCTCTTCTTTTTACTGTCCAACTGATTTGTTTGACCACTGTCCCTCCTGCTAAAATGAGCTTTCATCTGCTTTTCTGTAGTTACACACAATGATATACCAAAAATTAGTCTTATGGCCAGATCAGCATTAATTTTTAAGATTATAAAAACATTATGGTCTCTCTACCTTGGACATTTCATGTAGTTAAGTATTCATACTTCTGCACACAGAACAGTGAAACTAATGATGGTTATCTCTTGGCTCTTTTTACGTAATAGCCCAGGTTCATTAAATAAAAATAAACATGTTTCTTAATTTAAAAAAACCCAACAAATTATTTTTTAAAAAAATGCTAGAGCCCTTGCTGGGTACTAGAAAACAAGGTCCCACGTGAATGTGTGTAATTCAGTGTGTAATTCAGTATGTATTTTTTTGCAAAGGGAAATCTATGCATTAATAAATTTACCGGAGGCTTTTGCACCTGTTTTATGCATCTACTTCTGTCCTCTCAGAAAAGAGAAGGATCAGCTTTCAAGGTTCAAGCAGTCTGGACACATGAGAGAACCTCACCCATATAATCAATTAATTTGAAAGATACTGTAGTGCCAGGAAAATGTTATCTGAAAAAATGCATTGCTGTGTGGCATACTGCAGAGGAGGGGGTTGCCGCAGCCCTCTTGGGTGGGATTTAGTAGTGGTATAAAACCTCAGTTTGTATTGATATACTTCTAAATCACCATTTCTGGGTATTGCCTTCCCATCACCTATTTGCAGACCAGCAGCCCTGCCGGCTATATGGCGAGTTGTGCTTTAAGTCGGTGGACTGTCAGCATCCACACCGCTATATTTCATTCAAGCCCTTTAAAGTGCATGAAAAGGGTGATAAATCCTCACAACTTGCAATCATATGCCATAAATTTATTATATGATTTGGAGACTGATGGCAGGAGATACAGTAGTTGAAGCCCTACACCTCCTTCCTTGTCCTCTCACTCAACTGGACATAAATCCTGGAGTTGTTACCAGGTATTATAACAATGGGACATCATTTCCTTTGACAGTAATGCTATGGTGTGGCCACTACTCCAAGTGCTAAATGGAAAAAAGCCTATAAATTGTCAGTGCAGGCAGGATTTGTTTGCCTTAGCATGCAGTGCCAGGATCAGTCAACAGACAGATCCATACTACCTTTATTGTGAGAGAGATATGTAGCTGAATAAACAACTCATCGTTGCCGAATGGCAGGATTATTTATTCCCTTGCAGGTTAATCGGGTTGTTTTTCCCAATATTATTTGAAGGATATTATCAGATAGATAATGTCTTTAAACAAAAAGAGACGGAGAAAAGATATGTCATTTTTAAACTGCAGGTTCCTGTTTTTCTTTGCTTGCTTCTCACATTTCTCCCTTTATTTCATGCCTTCACAGTCTGTCTTTTCCCACCATTAGATGTAGTGCTTGAGGTTTAAATTGTAGTCTGTAGTCCCATGAAGTCAAAGGATAGTTGTACATTACATTTGGAAGACCAAAAGCAATTGTGATAGGAAAGGAAACCTTAGTAAGAATGACCAAACAGTAAAAAGTAAACAGAAGGAACAATGATAGGTAATCTGGTTTTTTATAGGATAAATTGTTTTTTTTTCCTTTATAGAAATATTCAAAATAGTTCACTTGGCTTACATATGTGGAGCAAAACTTCTAGAAAATGTAACTCCTTGATTTCTTTCTTCAGATCACACCTTTTAAACACAGAAAAACCAGCTACCTTTGCATGCAGCTATTGATTTGCACACATAGTTGCACTAAATGCAAGCATATTTCTGTGTAGCAGTTTTCCATGGCTGTCTACCAAAAATAGATGAGAAATTACATTTCTTTTTAGAAATCAAGTCCTGTTAGTGAGCACCACTAACACACTTGAAAGTAAGAAAGAAAATTTTTTTTAAATTATATGTTTGTATCCCATGAAAATTCTGGTAAAGCTGAAAATCTTATTATTGGGTTTCCTGCAGGGAGTGGGGGGAGGTTGCTGTCAGCTGGTATATAAGGTATGCAAAGAACGCATGACTGAGTTAGAATCACACATAAGAAATGTGATAGGTTGAAGGTGAAATCTCACAGTGGTACAGATTTCTTACTTTCCATCCATCTTCTGCTGGTATGTGTTGGAAACTCCCAGTAGAAATGTCTTAAAGATGGATCTGAGAAAATATTAACAGATACATATTCAAGACAGTGATTTTTTTGGTATAAAAATGTAGCTCATCAATATTATGATTTAAGCATACAGCAGTAAAACATGGTAAAACATTATTGCAATTGTTATCAAAGGGATATCCTACAATTTTTACGTGGTTCTAGGACTATTTTATAAAACTCTAAACCTGGAAGGGGAAAACAAACAAAACCAATAGCAACGACAAAAAAACCCCACAACATTTTAAGAGTCACATACCAGTCAAGAACTTGAGTTTTAATTCCCTTTGCTATTTTAAGAAACACTGTAATTTCTCCAAGGTTTGATACGTGATGACCACTGTGTTGGCCAAAACACAGAGGATTACTCTAAAGGTGTCTCATGGCTAAAAAGCATAGTTATACTCACTTGAAGTAACTGAGAACCAGTTGGTTAGGAGAGCCGCACCCTAATTTTGAATATGTTCACCAGTGCTTTACAAATGTTTTTCAGGAATATTTATTCTTTTAAAAAATGGAAAAATATGCAAAAGATACCATGTGGTAGAATTTAGAAACAATTCACTTGTAGCATCTGCTGCTGCAAAGAGAATTCTATTGAATGTCAAATGTATATATTAAATAGATGCCAGAAATAAAACATTTGAAGACACTGCATACATATACTTGTGTCTGTTTTCTGATTATGAACGACTGGGTTAACAGACAATGAAGGTCTATTTGAAAAATATCTTGAGAGTTTGAAATTTGGCTCTGTTTTTCAATTTTAGTAAAAGCAAAATTGTCCTTGAAGAAAATTGCATTGATGAATCTAAATTAATTCAACTTTAAAGTACTTTCAAAGCAATTGATAAAAAAAAGTCAAAGTGGAACAGTTTCTGTGGATGACTTTTAACACTATGAATTGTTTTTCTGATTTTCTTTATATAAAAATTCTGGAGAAATTCACCTATTCTTTCAAAATGTTTCAGTAGTAACAGAAGTGCAACAGACTACATATTTTAGTACCGTAATAGCTCTAGTAAGTTTTCTTCATGTTTTTTCTGCTAAGAATATTTTTTTTTAATTCTTACTAACTTTGAATCTCTAAAACACTGTAGATCAAGTCACAGTGCAAGAAAAGAGTTAGGGAATGGTTAATGTAGTCTTCAAATGTATTAATTTACCTGACAATGCTGTGATATAACTGTTCCTTAAGTATGCCAGCTCTTCTTTTGGGTGACCTGCTGCCACTATTGTGTCTGAATCTGATACCAGAATTGTTGATGGATGACCTAATATTAACCAAAAGTATAAGTGCCTTATTACCTGAAATTGTGTATCACATTGTAATAAATAAGTCAAAAGACAATGTATGATATATGCTGATGCGTAATTGTTTATACAATATTATCTCACTTTTCAATTTTTCAACTAATTAGCCATGTCAATATGTCAAGGTTTAGCACCAGCTTTCCAAATAGCTTTCAAAAATAGGTATCAGTTCCCTTTTAGTTCATAACACTAAGTCAACTTCCAAATTATTTTCAGCAGTGATTGTTTGTAGCTAATAAGAGTAAAAAAATTAATGACTGATAATCTCACTTTTCTCATGTAGCTAATAAAATATTTGAAATATAGATGTTTCCCTATCACTAACTTTCATGGCTATCAAATAAAGCCTTTAATGTTATTATTATTATCACCATCATCAACATCATAATCTAGTATCAGTACAAATGAAAGGCCTGCTTTCTTTTATAGGTGAATAGTTGAGAAGAAAAATTGGGGAGCCAGGATCTTACGTTTTCTGACAGGAATAAGAATATTCTTTTTATTTACTTGCAGTGCGTACATTCTCCGTGTAGAAAATGAGAATGCTGCAATGACAACATGATTTCTTGCTGTTTGTGTCCTGAGAGATTCTAAGCATCTCAGTTCTCACAGCATTAATATGTACACCTCTGACTTTTGTCAAACTGCAACATCAGGGTATTGGGACTAGATTTTATGTAGTTCAAGTTTGAAAAAAATTCCTTTGAATGTATTGTGTTAGAAGTAGCTACACTGCCCCTTTGTCTCCCAGCAATGTAGACAAAAATGAATGGAAAATATTTTCTTGATGATTTTCCAGTAAAAATGAAAACTAAAAATTAAGGGATATTGCAGTTTTCAGATGGAAACTATATGATTTCAGTTTCAGGTTTTCAGTTTTGTACAACAAATCAACACTGTGAAGGCAAAATAAATTTTGATTCAAAACTAAAAGTAGAAAATAATTTGGTTAAAACATTTGAACTGATTTTTCCACAATCCTTAGTTGTTATACTTAGAAACTACCTGTACCTTAAAAATGGATAGTACTATGTTTGTGCTAAGAGTTATGTTGGTGAAGATAATGTACGTTTTCTTGGACAGTTCTAACCCAGCTCCAAATCTACTCTTTAACAGTATGCTTATATAGAATGTTCTATTCTAAAATTCAGTGTTGATAAATTATGATCTTGAGAGTAGTAGAAGTATTTAATAATTGTTTTAAGAAATAGGGATGTTAGGAAAAAGTCGGTTTTGAATAAAATAAGCTTCTGTAGCAATATTTGGCATACAAACGTTATGACAGCACATGTAATACCTCAAAGAAACAAGATGGACATTACTGGGTGAAATTTATTAGTTTCCTCTGTGGAATCTCTAAGAGGAAAACAGAATATGATGTTTACTTTAAAAGAGCACATTCTACTTTTAATATCTTTTAATTTCAGTCATCAAAAGTATTGTTAGGAACCTTGGCAGGGAAATTTATTTTTAACATGGTTTTGAAATTGAGAGACACTCCTTAAGACAAATCTACTTTAATTAATGAAGTAATTGGTGGTACAGTGCAGGGTTTGTCCATGGGGTCATATGATTACTCCTTCAATGAATACACATTATGTATTTTCTTCCAGCCTACTCAAGGGTGTAATTTTATTAAGTACAGAGGCAAACAGTATTTCTTGACCTCGCTGCTGTAGACTTTAGAAGGGCAGATTATACTTATCTCACAAAGGGAGGTAAGATACATGTTTTTCCAAAATTGGGCAGGGGCAAAAAAAACCAAACCAACCAAACAAAAAAAAAATACCAAAAAACCACAAAACCCGCACAACCCAAAACCAACCAAAAATACCCAGCTCTGCAAATTCAGTTGGTCAAACCTTTTCTACTTTTCTCAAATGAAGTTATGTTGATTTGTTGCTCCAAGCTGTAGTCTGTCATCTATAGTGACATACAGCTCCTTTGGGCTTTGAAGATGTTGCCAGTGTCTCAGTGTGTTTTTACAATCTGAATTCCATTATGCTTGATTAAAAAAATTCTGTTGAATAATTATTGTCTTTTACCTTTGGCAATTGTTAGTACAGTATCTTTCTATAAAGCAGTTTTTAATTTTTAAAGAGGTAGTTGTTTAAGAGCATTTCATCTGTCATTTCTTGCCATCAACCCTGTGCTCCTGTGGTGTATCTGAGAAGTATGGGAGGCATGTGAAACGCTTAAGTTAAAGGGAGTGTTAATGAAAGATCTCTTTGTGTTTTCCTGTTAAATGACAATTCTTTGTCAGCTGAGATTGGCATATTGTGAAATCAATGGGTGTAGGAATGTCAATGAAATTCATGCAGGCTTGTTATTGCTAAAACCCTGGGTACTACAAATCTGAGTCTTTGGAGATTAAATTTGCAGCCATTACTATTTAGCATAGCAAAAATCATTCTTGCTACATCACCACACCTTTGATTCAGAATATGAAGATAACGGAGGTCTGGATCTGTTGATAGAATATACACAGATTTCAGAAGGGCGTCTGTATGAGCTGGATTCTGTCTAGGACTTTTCTTTCAAAACTTAATTTTCTTTTATATTATGTTGCATGAACCATTAATTAACGTCATTGATCTTGTAGTCTGAATTCTTTAGCACCTGCAGCACCTTTGCTGGGAAGCTTCTTAGCTAAATGGTGCTACCCAAAGCTCTCCCACTAAATTCTCTGATTCAGCACCTAGGTAGCATTTTTTACTCTTCAAAAAGATCTCCTCTGGGGTAGAGCACCAATTATAAAAATGCAATCACAGCAGTTGCATGATATTAAAATAAAACTTATGCAGTAGCGTATAATAGCAAATCAAACTATTAAACAATATAGAGTTCCTTTCTATATGCAAGAATAGGTTCTTACTCCCACAGGCTATATAAGTGCTACAGTCAGAAGAATTGAAAACGTTTGCAGGATTAGGCTGGTTTAACCAAGCCCTGGAATGAAGCCAGGGTGAATGTAAGATAAGGAAGCAACCCGCCGATCTGTTTCAATTAAACTGGCTTTGGATTCTTCCGTTAAGGGACATCAGTTCATTGTTTTAAGCCAGAAAAATGGTATCTAGGTACTTAGAAGTTGCAGTTATGAATCTAGATACTTGGTATCCAGGATCTACATTACACTCAGATATAGTAACAGTAGCACCAGCAACTAAATAGAAGTGGTTTAAAGTTTTCATCTGACAAATTCTGCAATAGTTATATGAGTAAGTTTGAGGACTACTCAGACAAATCCTATTGGAGAGAAAGCTCATACCCTAAAACCACTATGAAAATTTCTGGTAATTAAAGAGTGGCCAGACATTGAATGAGTAGTCGTATAAACCAGAAAATATAAATAACACTAAAATAATGTAATGTCGTTAAAGGAGGTACATGAAGATACTGAAATGTCTATGGTGTAGCTATGAATAAATGGATTTTTGCACTGCCTATGATCACTGCGGTGTAGGAGCAAGCTATACAATGTTAGTAAAATGAATGTTAGTTCGGCAGCAAAGTGTATGATAAATTTAACAAAGGTACGATGGACACTACTGTTCTTGTCATGTCAACTTGTTGTGCAGATGGGATAAGTGGACCCCAAATCTGATCAGCCAGAACTTGACATAGGAGCTCAGTTCCCAACTGTAGCAAAGGAAGGCCTTAGCTATGGAAAACAAAAGCAACAGAGGCACATCAGCATTTTGTAACAGACAGTGTAATGGATCATGAAATTGCGTACATTACTGTTTGGACACACTTGCAAGCGTTGTTTTGCAAACTTCTTGTTTTTAATAATTTAAACAGTTTTGCCTTCTTGATTTTAAGTGAACTCTGTCATAGTTTCTGTTAACAAAAACCCACAGTACTCAAAATAATTACAAGACAAAAAGACAGACGTGCCTAGACATGCCTCTTGGGCTTCTTGTAACCTTGCTTATTTGGCAGTTTAATTTTGGGAGGTTACTCTTTCAGTAGGTTTGGTATATCTGCAGGCTTACTAAATAAGAACTAAAGAATTGAAAATTTGATCGTATTTTCTTAGCCAGGGAAAAAAGTTAATAGTATAGCTTTTCCTTTCCAATTTCATATTTTGAAGGTTTGCCTTTGCTAGTTAAGATAATATAGTTTATCCATCCTTTGGGCTCTTATTTTCTCATTGCTACAGCTGTATCCAAGAAGGTTGAAATTATCAGCTTCAGGCTTCATTGCTATTGAATAAAGGTTTAACTCATTTCTCTTTTTTATATTTTTTCCTTTTTTTTTTTTTCTTCAAACTGAAGAATCCTTTTGGAAGAAAGCAAGCAAATGTTTCAATTTTCCCTTCTTCCTGATTTCTAGGTTACAATTTGTCTGTCAGTTCCTTCACAAGTAGTTACTCATAACTGGAAAGTGTAGAATGACATCAAAATTCAGAATGTTTTCCTCAATCACTGTATGGATTAAAGCAGCAGTTACAGTATTATTAGCCTACACTTCAAACCAGTGTGAACAGATGAATCCATGCTATGCTCAGAGAAGCCCCTGCACAGAGGCATTCAGAGCTGGTCAGTCTGCTGCCTCCTGCCATGCACTACAATTTGGGAACCATTTGTCAAGAACCTTTTGTTCTGTATGGTTTGCTGCTGAATGTAGATATCCCTTTCCTAAATGAAATGAAACCAAATTTTCTGATAAAGGCAGGGTTTGTTTTCTCAGACCTCATCGAGGGAGAGATGCTGTCCTGCACAGGCTGTAACAGGGAGTTTGTTCATTCCCACCATGGCTCCATATTAAATATACTGTTGCATAAAAAGTTGTGTTGTATTTTCTCATGACTAGTACATCCTCGTATAACTTTGGCCTGTCCTGAGGGTTTTAAACAATGTGTGCTAGAGTAGAGGAAAAATATCTTCCTTAACTTATGTGTTTTAGCATTTTCATAACCATGTCTGTGAGGATGGGCAGTGGAGAGGCTGCTTAAATGCTACTAAATTTGCTTGGACTGCAGCAGCCAAGAAGTGGAAAACATAAAATAGCATTAGTTAAACCAAATGAGGTGAAGGTTTCTTTGTTATTGTAGCTGATTTCAATGCTTAAATTATGTTTACTCTTGCAAATCTGGTATACCTTAGCTGTAGGCTAGTCCCTGACATGGTCCAACATTACAACCTGTTGAGTGCTAAGTAGATGGTGTGGACCAATAATAATAATGAGGGTCTGTACAGCAGTCTCCTTATTACTGCTAGCCAAAGGGAAAAAAGAAGGGTATTTCATGGTTTGCTATTCTGCCTAGGGATACCAAATTTACATATGGCCTAAAACTGCTGATCAGAGCTAATCTCCATGATCATTATAGCTTGAAGAAAGGTTTAATATTCAGGATTTTCTGAAGTTTTTTCTAAACAAAAATAGGCTGCTTGAAAGTGGGCCATTGGCAAGCCAGGAGTGTGTGCTGCTGGCAAGAATTTTAATGGCTTGATGCTAAGAAGAGAGGACTTGTGCTCCAGTAAAACTTTTTACAGTTTTATTCACAGATACTTGCTCAGTTTATTTTGTTTTCTTAAGTCTGCACTTAAGCATACTTTTTCCCCAGACCTATCTGACAGGTCTTCAGAGTACAAGAGAGTGGAACATGGCTGCTTGATAGAGTCTTGGCAGCAAATGTAGTTGTTGTGATTGCCATTGGATGTCCTTAAAGTCTCCTCTCTCTGACAGTTTTCCTGATGGGATATGTCAGTTTCTAGCAGAGACTGTTGTCTTCATTTTTGTTAGTGCATGGAAGGAAGGGGTACAAAGCTTTTAGGGGCTGGGGAATCCTTGTTTCTACTAGCTTTTGTTTTAAAGGTGTGCAAATTGATTACCAGCTTTTGTGTTTCATTCTTTATGGTCCTCAGCCAAAGACAACTACAAGATGAAGGTAATGTGCCAGCTGAGAATTGTACTTGCTTTCCAGCTCTTCATGCTGTATCCCCAAAATTCTAATTTCTGTCAGATTTCTGAGAAAACTAGAACCAGTTGGTTTAATTCTAAATGACTTCAGGGCAAATGGCAGGATTTAGTCTGAGGATCCATTTAGGATTCATCTATACGTGCATTTACAGATCCCCTGTAGACTTGGTACAACTTCTGCCATTTAGTTGGCATTTGCTCTTATCCAGTAGCTAAAAAATTAACATCTTTCTCAAGGATATGATTGCTTTAATAGTGTGAAGGTGGAGATATTTTTAAGAAATGAGAGTCCTGGTCAAAAATTACAACTGAAAAATTTTGCCAATTGAAAATGGCTGCTTAAGGAAAGAAGACTGGAAAAATTATGATGTTATTTTTGCTGATTTTTTTTTTCTTGGGGGCAATAAAAAGCAAAAACTGAAAAAAATAAACATTCCTCTCTGCTGTCCACTCACCATAGCTGTGGAGAGACTATTACTTAAATACTTGTAATGACTGATAACTGTGAGGAGGAGTTGATGGGGCCTCTTATGGTTGCTATGTTTGTACCATTCCAAGCAGACTTTGTTTTATGGCTTCTTTCTGATCTCTGTGCAGTATTTTTTCTTCCCTTGGCTGTAGCAAATATGGGATGCCTTATACCTACCAGAGCAGCATCATGGTCCTTGTCATGGTCCTTCTTGAGGAATAGTCACACAGTGCTTCTGAGCTATAAGGGCACAGGCTTAAATATATACAAGTCAGGAACAGAAACAATTTTGCCTTACAGCAGTGTTGATCTCTTTTGCATCACATGTGCTGTGTATTTTCTCATGTGTCACACTGCAAAACTCAGAAGATGTATTTTTTTAACTTTAGTTTTGTTTAATTTATTTCTTAAAGGGTACAAATTTGGGCTGTTTTTTAAATATGTATAAGGAACTTTGACAAGTGAGCATCTTGGACATACTAAGTGGCTTTGAAAGTCTCAGCTTTGATGTGAATTGTAACCTTGTCAGTAATATCTGTGACATGGTAAGAATTCTATTACCCATAAGCTGCCAAGCAACTCATATTTCTATGTGTTGGTAGATGGCACTTTTTGAGATGCACTCTTCCTCATGTGTACATGTATGTAGTTTCTTTTGTTGCATATCAGAATTGGGAACAGGTCCTGTGAAAGCTGGTCTGAGATACTGGTTCCTAATTTTTCTGAAGTATGCTGAGCACCTGTAGCTTTATATTTTTACTTTTAAGCATATCACTCGAGCTTTTGGACCAACCTGGGAGACCACTGGCATAGGAAACAGAAATTGTTACTCCTACTTCTGACTTTTTGAGTTATTTTGCATAAATTCTTGCTGGCTAATTAATTTTTTTGCATGTTTGGAAAGGACTGCCACACTTGGCAACTGCAAGTTATTATGGAGATATTTGCTGTAGACTTTAAAAGGTGAATGATGATGTTTAGATGTACTAATCATGTACCTGGAGTGTGTATATGTATTTACATCTTACTTCATAAATTCCTACTGTGTGGTTGAGATTTAATATTTATTATAGTTTAATAGAATTATTTATATTCTAATTTTTGATAGAGTTGTACAGATATGTCTCCATTATTTGTGTCAGTTTTAAAAATTTTTATGAAGCATGAAAGTTACCTCTTTATTGGTCACACCAATTCATTTACTATTTGGGATGTTAACAGTGTGTGTAGGTTTAATAGAAAGCAGGTAGGGAAGTTTGGCCCCACTAGAGTTTGGAGTGTGTTTTCTGTTAATGAGAAAATATTGACTACTTTGTATGTACATTATATAGCAAAGTACTATATATGTGAGAACAAGCACTTGTTGGTGTAGATTGAAAAAGCACACTTAGGGAGGAGTTTGTAACTGAGGTCAAGCTGTGACGTGTTGTTTGGAACAAATGTCTGTAAAAGATGGTTTACTCCATATAGAGTCACAGAATAATGAAGGATGAAGGGCCTCTGGAGCTTGTCTGGTCCAGCGGGGCCAACTTTATAGTTAGATCATTGTAAAGACTGTCATGGAAAACTCCTTCAGGACATAGAAATAGTTTGACCCAGATTCCCTGAATAGTTTCTGTAAGGCAGACTTGGTTTTAGATAGAATACAGCTTATTTAGATGGAATAAAGGCCACACAAATGCCAGAATGATCTTTACTATTATTATTCAGATTCTGAATGAATGTTTGATTTTCACCATATTCATGGACTCCTTTGCTCATAAAAGGTAATGTTAACAGTTAGCTCCAGTTAACAGAGTTGGGAGGCAGATGCTTTTCATTGATGAAATCTGTTCTTCTGCCACAGGTCCGCAAAGAGCCTCTGCACCGTTTAAAGTCCTGGAACAGTTTCATTTTAAAAGACTAAATGAGCTCTAGAGTTTCTACTTTGCAGGGAGATGAAGCAACCACAACCTTCTCCCTTATGTTTTAAGACAACTGTTATTCAGATGCTATTCATTACTTCCTATTTAGTCATCTTAGAAATTCAGTGCACTGTCGGGAAACACATATATTGCCAAAATTTATGATATAATAGAGAGCTGCAATTTAATCCATATTTTTCTTATAAGTTTAGTTGTATAAGCAAGATAATACATCAGAATAAAGACTTTCCATACTTCTAAGCTGCAGGGAAAAGCTTAAAAATACAACCCTAATTTACCCAAGAGACTAAAGAATTAAATTGATTTTAATACTCCTGTTTATTAATTCATTTTAATCTTCTGGTTTTGAGGTCAAACTCTGGATATACAAGGCTAAGTGTGATAAGTTACACTGCCTGATGATTTCACATACTAGGCAAATCATAAAGTTAACGGTGAGTAAGGCTCAGTCACTCAGTTTCTTAGGTATGTTCTTTATGTTCCATTAGGGAAGTGAAACTTTTGGGATGCTGCAGTTTCTTGTGGTGCCTGTGAGTTCACACATCATGTGCAACTGTTTGGCAGGACGGCCAGCGGTGTTTGAAGCAAGGGTTCACAGAGGGGCAGAGAACCTGCCTTGGGGCCATGCTGGGAATGGAAAATGCCAGTAAGATGATGGAAGCTAATGAGATTGACACTAAAACCTCATTTTCTTTTTTGACCCCTATGCACATATACTGATTTTTTGAAAAATTGTGTATTTCACAGGTGAAAGAAGTCAGTGTGTTATATTGGCTTTCAAAGCATTTTTCTGTTATTCATAACTTTATGAACCCAGCAATGAAAAAGAAATATTTAACGCTGCAATCTTCAAGAGAATACTTCCATATTAAACTCATGCTTTACTATTCCTGTTTGTGTCTAAAAAAGCAGTGCCTAGGTATAAGGGGGTGAGAGGGGAAGTTTCATTGTTTCTCTGCTATCTAGCACATTACCCTATGGACAGAAGTCATAAACCCTTGAGATTTATAAACCAAAATGCGGTTGGGAGAGCTCCCATGAAGAATAACCCCAAATATTTTAACAACGAAAATAAAGGTCTGTAGCAAAGGGAACATTGAGGGATACTTAAGTAGTTTTAAAAAAATACTTAAGTAGTTTTAAAAAAATGTTCAGAGTTTTTAAAAGTTCATGTTATATTTTATTTTATTAATATGTAATAACAACCCCTCCAAGAATCTCTCATGTCCTGCAATATGTAAGTAGCTGCAATGTTAGAAGTAATGAAATGCATGGTGCTCAGAATTAGAGTCATAGAATCATTATGGTTGGAAGAGACCTCAAAGATCATCAAGTCCAACCGTAAATTCCTTCAAGTGCTAAAGGCTACATGAATATTTATATTATGTAAATTGTTTGTTAAATGCTGAATAATGTTGAACCTAGTATTATCTTTATAACTTTTAGTATAGAGAGCATGCAGGATTTTGCAAAAAGATGCAGGGAACTCATAATTCCCTTTAATTATTGGAGAAAGATGTAATACTTTATATGTGATATTATATGAGTTACTAATGCTGTTTTTTACTGTTTCAAAATAATCACCGAAACACAAATGATCATGTTGGTACATGTTATTGTTATAATAGAAGCAGTATTGAGATATGAAGGCTGCTCAGATTAATTTGGGGTTTATTTTTCTTTAAAAATTTCTTTCACTCCAAGGTAAAATACTGCTTTTGGTGAATACATTGGGAGCTTTGCTGTCACTCAATATTCTAAAGATCAATCTTAAAAATGTTAAAAAAAAAAAATTGCATCTAACTTCCAAGTACAGTCAATATCCTCCAAAAAAAAAAAAAAGGCAAGAATTTTTAAATGTGGAGGATCCTGGGTCATGCATCGACATACCTCTGCAACCATCTTCAAAATAAGGTAGAAAAATAGACATAACTGTGAAGTGGGAGGATTTCTCTAATGAATGAGATGTGTATTATAGCTCAGTACTCTACTTCCCTCTAGAGTCAGTGGGAAGAAATAGGTGTCTCTACAGGGTGATTAATCCTCTAGTGAGCTGGTGTGATCTGTGAAAACGATGTTAAATGTCTAGTCGCCAATAAACGAAATGTCACCCTAGATAATTAAATGTCTTTAAGCTGGATGTCCTCAGGCTAAAAGCAGGCAACTCCTTAAGTCAAATCAACGTTTGTCATGAAATTGGTTTTCACCATATGGATGTCTGTCATATATGTGTTTTGTAAGGGTAAACATTTGGTTGGTTATGCAGACTTTTAAATAATGTGCTACTATGTCATAGGTACCTAATTCTAGTCATCATCATGTTGTGCTACAGAAAAGTAAAATGAAACAAAGAAATGGAACGTAAAAGTTCAAATTCTCTCTATTTGCTCTAGTCATCTTTGGTTTGCTCATTTATTTGCTTGTTTCCCTGTTGTTACTGGAAGCTGTGATCAATCATCACGCACTATCTCTGTACACAGCAGGCAGGATCTCAAGTTTGCACTGTTGGCACACTGAAACTTAGCACATTTTTTTTATCAAATTTGAGGATTAATTTCAACTTAAAACAGGGGAAAAAAAGAGAGAAACAAATATTTTCCTTCCTATTTTGAATGTCAGGTTTGGGTTTAGAACATTAAATTTACAAAATATTTTTTTACATTTAAAAGGGAAAAAAGTCAGTGTTGGTTCAACTATGAGAAACATTTCTGTTCACCTATCAGTTTCTTTTAATTCTTTGATTTAATTAAGATAATTGATCTTATAACTTTGAATACTTTTTTTTTTTCCACCAATGAAAAAATGTACTGTAGTCACATGCACTTTACAGTCTAAGTCTTACTTTAGCCAGATTAGATTTGGGTTTGATTTGATCTTTTTCGCTTACGGTAAGCTTGTGTTTCAGTTTAATATGGTAAGCTTGTGTTTCATTTTAAGTTTGTTTTTAACAGATATTCTTCTTTTACTTTAAATGCAAGACTATGGTAAAAGGCATGAATGTTCATACCATTAAAAAAATCACCCAATTCTGCAATGAAAAACTAAAAGTCAAAATGAAGTTTTTCTTTCCATAAAAATAACTTCATATAACTACCCCAATATGTCAAATGCGGTACAACTAAATTTGTGAATTTACACAATTTTTTGATACAATTTTTGACATTATACCCATCTGTTACACAGGGCAAAGAAAGGTGAAAGAAAATTAAAAGAAATGGTAAATGGTAACAAAATAAGCAGAATATGTAACATAGCATACAGATCCAGTTTCCAGATGAGTATGCAGCTTCTATTTTTCTGATCTTGGTGGTGTAATCTTTAACATGTATGTTTCTAGTAGAAATATTGCAGAATTACTAACATTTTTGGAGAACAGGTCTTGGGTTTCTTCCTGTAAGATAATCATCTATATTACTTTGGTTTTATACACCATGAAATTAGAAAGGTTAGAGTCTGTTCGGTTTCTTTTGCTTATATTAGTTAATCTCACAAAGTCTTTCTGAATTGGGTATTGAAGGTTTTTATTATCACGGCTCAAAAGAAAAGCTGGGAAATGACACAATGAAGGTTGGATTTTCAGCACTAGCGGTCTTCATTCTGTGTACATATTACTTCATTTCCCTTTCTGTTTACATGGTTGCAAATTGTGTCCTGTAGCACACATCTCGTTTGTTGCAAAAGGTGGGTGATGTGAAAGGAAAGAGGATGTACAGTGAATAAATCAGGAACAGAGATTAGATTAAAAACAAACAAACAAACAAAACACAACTTTTACTGCTTAACATTAGTTAAGTTTACCACTCAGCATTAACGGCTATACCCCTACTAAAGCCAATGACACATGTTATTCATTTACTTCAAGTTAGGCACATAGCTCTTGCTTTTTACAAACTTTTTTCTATGCTGCCACAGATGAGTTAATAGCAGACTGGAAATGTGACTTAGGTACTAACTCAAGTTGTCTTCTCTGTCTACAATACCTTTTTATGAGTAACAATTCTCTAGAGGTAGCACAGGAAAAACAATAAGAACAGATTTGATAATGTCATTAATTTATATTGAGTAACAGACTTCTCCTTGTATACTTGGTTATTTGGGAGTTCTGTGGACAACAAGGCAAACTATTCTCTAAAATTAGCTGTCCCCATTTCTTCCAACAAGAAAGCTCAAGTAACTGTTAACATGATACCTATTAATTCATTTTTGCCCAGAACTGTAACCCAGTAGAATAATGAAAGCAACGCAGTATAACAGATTCTTAACTTACAGTGTACTTTGTAGGTCCAGGACTTTCCAAACAGTTTCCATTTTGTATAAATCTAAAGAGACAAGCAAATGTCTAAATCGGGGGGGGAGGG
>NW_009605409.1:0-24013 GCF_000690535.1 Cariama cristata | reverse complement strand
GGGTGGAGAGGGCTGTAGAAGGAGCCAGAGTATGGATTTGGTGGCTACTGGATATTTGGGAAAGATTCAAACATGTGGTAGAAATTGAAAAGTGGTCAGAGGTAAAGTAGCATGGATTTGCATATGCTGTGTGCTGATGTACTATCTTAGAATAAAGATAATTTTGGATATTGGTCGCTAGCTAGTTTAAATTCAGAAGTTCTTTGATAACTTTGCACTATCATTGCCAATGTGACAAAATTTTATGATAATAGTTGGTAATCTGGGGGTAGTTTGGCACTGTTTCTAGATCTGCCTCTTCTTAAAAAATTGTATTGCTAATGCTGTCCTTTTTACTCATTTAAAATTTAAACCAAGATTCTTAAAGTTCTTTGATTCAACAGTTGTGACTTAATCCGCTCTGCATGTCCTCTTAAATTTGCTTTCCAAAGACTCTTCTCTTTCAGATGCTATGGAAGTCTAGGTCTGGAACAGAGGAGGGTGACTGTGGTGGGGATAGGCTATTAAATGAAAAAAACAGAGAAGTTATAGGGGATGGAAGAAAGATCTGATCTTGTGGACAGGAGACACGAGATTGCCCTGGCAAAGCCTTGTTCTCTCTCTATGCAGCACTGTTGCAGCAGAGTCCTCTGGTGACACTTGGCCAGGGAAGTTCATTTTCAGGAAGATAAGATAGAAGAGCGTTCTCATCTGGATTCTCCAGGCAGAAGGACTATCAGGTCCAAGTGACTTAAAAAGAAACAGATTTTCTTTCTTATTACTTTGCAGCTCTGCTAGTTTTGGAGGCAGTCTTGATAATCTTTGATGCTAATCCAGCACTCAATAATGGGAAATGGAATGGAAGGAAACTTAAAGGACATTTCTTCCCTGAAGAGCCCTCACTATGAGTTTTTCTGTGGGCTTACAATTTGTGTCCCAAAATGGAATTTTAAACATAATTTTGCAATGCTTGTAGGATTTGATACTCTAATTCTGATTGGTATTCTAAGTGCATTTATTATGGTGCTAGCAAATGTTGGTAGGTGAAAACTATATAGTCTAACTAGCACAGATTATTTTTTTCCCCTTACTATTCAAGAGAAAGTGGACTTGTGGGAGCTGTCCTTGAGTTCCGTGTTGTCCCAGGCGTTGTCAGAACTGTTGCTCTGTGCCACCCAGGAAGCAGCTGGGTAGTCTTCCCAACTTTGGTGCACGCTGGGCTGTGACAGTCTGTACCAGCTGGGAAGTTGGAACAACTTTATGCAGTCATCTTTGCTCAGTTTTGAGTTAGTCAATTTAGCAGCAAACAATAACAAATCTTCTTACAAGTCCATTATATGAAGATATTATTTTTTTGTTGATATAGCTCTAGTTTTTTTTATCAATCAGTCACAATCAAGAGCCATGGAGTAAAAGTAAATATAAACACACAAATTTCTTTCCTTAACATGTATGTCAGACTCAAAAACAATGAAGACTGCTGAATAGCCATCAGCCATCAAACTCATGTTCCTTCTCATGAGAGGAAAAAGCATTATGGTTTATTGGTTCTTTTTATGTTTCAAAAGAGTGTGAGTAAGGATGCAGTCATTTACCAGTCCTGCTAATCTCAATTCATTCAGATGACGTGATCAGTGACAATTTTTACCATAGATTAATTTCAGTGTCAAGTAAAAGGAAAAACACAATTATATGTCTCCATACAGTAGCATACTATGTTAATCATATTTTATGATTACTTAGCTTTCTCAGAAATAATTGCAAATATGTTTACATTTTGCATAAAAAGAAATGGCCTATCTAATCTTAAAATCCACAAGTCCTGGAATGAATCTATTTCACAGCCTGTCTCCCTTGTTAATCTTCCCTGCAGACAGTTAGCTGGGCAAAACAAGTCCGCAAATGTATCTCTGTAGCTGATTCAACCTAATGTTAAAATGCATAACAGAATGAAGATTTAAATTTAATTATACTTTATGCCATGGAAATAATATTGCAGGCATCTATTAAAAAAGAAACCTGGTCCTTCATTTAGGCCATAAACTCCGTCTATTATTAATACTGGAACATAAGCATAAGCTAATATATTTCTTCAGCTGCCTCCCTAAACATTAAAGTGACATAAAATGCCCAATGATCTGGAACTCCTTTTCCTTGAGATCTCTGTTAACAAGACTTTCAGCTATGGCATTGGATAAGAGGAGTTATTGGGAGTTCTATTTTATGGAGTAGAATTATCAAATGTTGAATTATAATTCACTATTTCTGATTTCTTGGTTTTAAGATGTTAACTCATTCCAGAATTTTTTTCAAAAACAAAATACCAGAGATCCAAGTTTTCTGATTGTGTCATGGACAAAGCTCTTGCTAAAGATTGAATTCAAACCTGATGCCACTGAATATCAGTGGGGACTGATTTGGCCCATTAAAGTAAATGAGAAAGGCAGGTACCAAGAAAACCAAATGCAGGCTTCCTTTCAGGACTTCCTAAGTGAGTTTTTTGGTGAGGGTTTTTTTTTTGTTGGTTGGTTTGTTTGGGATTTTTCTGTTTGTTTGTTTTTTGAGTTGTTTTTTTTTTTTTTTGTAGCTTAACTGTTGACTTGAACAGAAGCTGGATTAAGCTAACAAGCCAGTTTTATGTTGATTTTGAATGAGTATGTACTTTGGAGAACTACATTGCAGCAGCCAATATGTAAAACATTGAAACTTTTGAAGAAATCTTTCATTTAATTGAATTTTTAGGAGCTAGGAAAAAAATTACTCTATCACTCTGTTTCCTCTTTTTAGAACACTTTTACAGAAATGCTACCTTTTATAATCACACAGCCTCAATACATGAACTTGAGGACTTCTACAAAGGGAATTTTTTCTCATTGGTTTCTCATTGCTTTGATGTGCTAATTTCTGTTAAGAATAGTTTAGGAATAATTAAAGCGTCTTGTGAAATAGACCTCTAGAGAGGCTGGGAGACACCTACTAATGATATTCAAGAACTACTGAAGGTGACATCATTCCAGTATATTAAATGTACTGAAAAGCCCTAGTGTTAAAACTTTATGTTTTTTAATGCCTCACTTAAAATGTAAGTGAGAAATGAAAAAGAATAGGAAAAAAGAGGGATATCTATACATTTATGGTTATGGGATTTCCCTGTACAAGCATACCCTTTTCTTAATTCCTGTATCTCACTAACTCTTTTCTTGATGGTAGCTAGTGAACTGCAGACAACTAAAGCTTTCTGTAACGTTTTTAGCTTTTTTTCTTTTTTACATATATATTTAAATCTAGTCAATTCTCTGTTTTTATTTTCTGCAGAGGATCTTGGATGCCAAATGCATTTATTAATCTAATACAGATTTGGGGTTGTTAAGATGTCTCATAAAGTAGAAGAAATGCTTTACCTTCTGGACTGCTGACATAGCACTGCACATTGCCAGTGGAGTTTGGTAGATTGCTCCTATGACAATACATGATTTCCATGCTCATAGGAATTGACCCAACCTTGCTAGTTTGTTTTGGTTTATTTCTCCCCCTTTGGAAAGTAGGTGTCCAAAAGGAAATGCTAGTCTTTTTCCAGTATTCTTGCAACATTTTCATCTTAGTCAACAAGCTTAAAAAGTTCATTATTTTTCTTGTTTTTCTGTAATTTCTTAGCTTTTTAGTGCTACGCTCCAACTGTATAAATGGCAAAGGAAATCTCTTGCTAAATGTGTATAACAGATCTCCTACTTCACTAGCAAATGACCATCCTTGTAGAAAAAAATATGTTGCACAGCTTGTAGCTAATAGGAGCCCCAAAAGATAATGGGTTCTCTATTGCAGAACAGATGTACACTGCTTCTTTTATCATAAGGAATAGATTTACAAGAGAAAAAAAATTCCAGTAACCCTTGAAAATTCACAGTTTTTCTGTTATTACATGAAAAAGGGCACTGTGGTAGCTGAGAGTCAAAAAGCAATTAAATAAAAGTTAAAAAGATACATACGAAGTTAAATGTGTAACAAAGACAACTATATGTTGGAGACTATGAAAAAAAAGTGGAAAAGGACTGAAAAGAGAAACTATTAAATGACAGAAAATATTGGCTGATAGTTCCCTGCAAACACACTAATTGGGGAGTAATTCAAACAATTAGGCAATTGCCAAATGCTACAGTAGAGAAATTATAGAAAATTTATTGGTCATAACAAGTTGTTTGGTTTTGTTTTTGTTTTTTTTTTCCGAAGCAATATCACTCACTCTATGGCTACAGTGTCACAAGTGTCTGGAAACCACAGGATCACATTACGTTCATTCGAGCTAGTAGAATGCTCGAAGTCCATGCTTTGAGTCCACATTGTCTCCAGCAGCAAGAGGGATCCATTATTTTGCCATTTTTGATAGAAACAAGAGATAGAACTATGGTCCATTCCCTGTTTGGAATGTTCTCTCAGTTCAGCTCGAGCAGCAGGCATTACAAGCCCTCTTTCCCCTCTTTGTCGCCATCAGCAGACAAACCATGGAGTGCCTTCCACTTGCATTCCTCCAGCACAGGAACAGTCTCTATTTTTTTTCCTGCAAACCACAGTTGTAGTGCTCTGCTTACCAAGTTACAATATGAGTTACCATTTATGATAGCAAAAGTGCATAGATGTTGTTTGAAGGAAACATAGCTCCTAAAATATTTTGCCCTTATTTCTGATCCTATAGAAATGTTCTTTATTTGGTGTTAGTAGCAGGTAAAAACAATGAAATATCATGCAGCTCTCTGTCCCAGCATCATACTGTACTCTCCTTCCAAGACTTTGTAAATCAATATACAACCACAGCCACTAGGTCCAGCAGTCTAATGTGCCATTTGGGTGCTAAATTTGCAGTTATTTGAAGGACAGAGAAATTCAGAAGCAATGGGGTATAATAATTTCTTAATTACTTAATATTTTGGCATGAAATTGTAGATTGGACTTGGAACTACAGTAGGAAAATATAAATCAGAAAATCATAATCATAGAATGGTTTGGGTTGGAAGGGACCTTAAAGATCATCTAATTCGAATCCCGCTGCCATGGATAGGGACACCTTCCACCAGACCAGGTTGTTCAAAGCCCCATCCAACCTGGCCTTGAACACTTCCGGGGATGGGGCATCCACAGCTTCTCTGGGCAACCTGTTCCACTGCCTCACCACCCTCACAGTGAAGAATTTCTTCCTAATATCTAATCTAAATCTTCCCTTTTCTAGTTTAAAGCCGTTGCCCCTTGTCCTACCACTCCCTGCCCTTGTAAAAAGTCTCTCCCCAGTTTTCTTGTAGGCCCTTTTTAGATACTGGAAGGCTGCTACAAGGTCTCCCTGGAGCCTTCTCTTCTCCAGGCTGAACAACCCCAACTCTCTCAGCATGTCTTCATAGGAGGGGAGCTCCAGCCCTTGGATCATCTTCATGGCCTCCTCTGTACTTGCTCCAACAGGTCCATGTCCTTTTTGTGTTGGAGGACCCAGAGCTGAAGGCAGTACTGCAGGGGGGATGTCTGAGGAGAGTGGAGTAGAGGAGAATCCCTCCCTCAACCTGCTGATCATGCAGCCCAGGATATGGCTGGCTTTCTGGGCTGCAACACACATTGCTGGGTCGTAGTGGGCTATTCTCGTCAACGAACACCCCTGAGTCTTTCTCCTCGGGGCTACTCTCAATCCATTCTCTGCCCAGCCTGTATTTGTGCTTGGGATTGCCCAGACCCACATGCAGGACCTTGCACTTGACCTTGTTGAACTTCATGAGGTTTGCACGGGCCCATGTCCCCAGCCTGTCCAGGTCCCTCTGGCTCCAGCATGTTGACTGCACCACACAGCTTGGTGTCATCAGCAAACTTGCCAAGGGTGCACTCCATCGCACTGCCCATGTCTCTGACAAAGATGTTAAACAGTGCCGGTCCCAATACTGACCCCTGAGGAATACCACTTGGCACCGGTCTCCAACTTGGACGTTGAGCTGTTGACTGCAACTTTGAGTGTGACCATCCAGCCAATTCCTTATCCACCGAGTGGTCCATCCTTCAAATCCTTATCTCTCCAATTTAGAGACAAGGATGTTGTGTGGGACAGTGTCAAATACTTTGCACAAGTCCAGGTAGATGATGTCAGTTGCTCTTCCCTTATCCACCAATGCTGTAACCCCATCATAGAAAGTCACCAAATTTGTCCGGCATGATTTGCCCTTAGTGAAGCCATGTTGGCTGTCACTAATCACCTCCTTATTTTCCATGTGCCTTAGCATAGTTTCCAGGAGGATCTTGCCAGGTACAGAGGTGAGACTGACTGGACTGTAGTTCCCTAGGTCTTCCCTTTCTCCCTTTTTAAAAATGTGGGAAATAATTAAAAATCATCTAGACTTATGAGAAACACCTTTAATAACAAGTAATGCCCGAGCTTTTTACAGTTTTTCAGATTTAAGGATATCATTTCAGGATGTATGTTTATTTCAAAAGCTGCATTTCATCCATAGTGCTCCAAAACATTTTGGAGTATGTTTTATTTTTAATAGTACAATGATAATTTTCCACGGTCTGCTTAGGATGCATGATTTGAGATGCTGAAATTACTGCTAAACTATTTCAGTTTTACTGTAACAGCATTCTTCCCAAGTCATGCATTTAACGTACCTTAAATTAGTGTGGTCAAATAATAAAAATTATTTTAATACATCTTTCTCTGTTTGCATTCTATGTTAGTTTAGCAAGAGAAAAACACATCTGCTATAACACTGGTGTTTCAGCTCTCATTTGAGGTCAACTGGTTAAATCCTGTTCCTGGGGATTTCACTGGTCCTTTGTGTGGGCTAAGCTATGTTTTGCCCCAGATTTCATTAGCCTGTTGATCAGGAGATATCTGTGATTAACTTAGTAAAATTTTTGTACGATATTAGTGTCTCTTGAAGCAGCAACCTTGTCTAAACAACTTAGGTTTTCTTTGGGGAACTGGTTGCACAGTATAATCATTGGAAAGACATTTCAAAGAGATGGCAGACTTGCACTTCACTTACATTTTAATCAAGCTCACAACAGCTTGCTGCGTGCAAACTAGTCACAATTTTGCCAAAATGTTTGCAGTAGCTATGGTATTGAATCTTGCTAGGCTTCGTTATAAATGCTTATGGACTTTGGCTTTCTGATTACGAACTGCTTTCAGATTTTTTCTTCAGGGAGAGCTGTCACTCTCTGGACCATTTTTAACTACAATATTCTGAACTTGGTACTAATGATGTCCTAACTAACAAGTAAAGCAATATGAATTGAGTATAGTAATAAAAGATGGACAATATACAAATGACTGTATGGTTTTCTGGGATGCATCTCTTAGTGATTTTAGGGAATGTTATGCCTTTATCTTGTTTGGGTAAGATTACTGCCGTACACATACAATGGGAGCTATTTTTAGTGCAAACCCTTCATGCAGTGTGCTTCCAGTAGAGGTACAACTCGCCTCCGGAAGCAGAACTTTCAAGAACAAATCCACATTTAACTCACGATACAAGAAGTAGTTGCAGGCATCAGTTAGTGACAGTGTCCTTCTTCAGTTATCAAGAATGGAAGTGAAAAACTTTCAGCAATCACAATGGATGACTGTGGAAAGATCAAGTCTTTTTGGAGTTTAAGATGCATGTGTAGCTTTCTATAACATATAATGTATGCAAAGATAAATTTTAAGTGCAGAATGACTGCTTATATAAAAAGGAGTCATTGCTTTTTTGTTTCCCTCGTGTTAAGATTGTTAACTTCTGGTGCTTTTTTTCCACCCAGAGTACCATTTGCCAAACAGTTTGAATCTCACCTTCATTATTTGAATAGAGACCAAGTGTAGTTTCATTTCTCTACTTCAGTATTCCTGCAGAACCCGGTGCTGATTGGGTTTTGTAAAGGTTTTGCAACCTGTCTCATGTTGTGCTTTCTTTCTATGTGTACTGGAGTTTTGTGTGACATTTGGCATATCACTTTCACAACTTACTGCACATAAGTTATTTTGGTTTTGGCACAGCCTCTGCTACCTTTCTAGGCAATTGTTGATATATCAAAACAATAAGGCAGACACAGCTGAAGGACACTGCAGGGGCTGGAAGAGATCTTTTTATTCCGTTTAGAAGTTCTAGCTATGGACCACACCTTCATTAAGACACAGGTTCCTTAATACATCACTCCTTTGGTGCGGTATATGTAGATCTCATTAAGGAGCAGTCTGATTTCTGGGTTTAAATTTTGCTCACAGTTTCAGGGGTTTTGTCCTTAGGTTTGGGGAGGGGTGTCTTCTCCTCCACCCTGTTTGGTTTGGGTTTTTTTCTCAATTGAAAGTAAGCCTCAAGCTGCCACATTGCTCATGGAATTTAGAGTCTGTTTCTTTCAGGATTTGTAAACAAAGTTCACGGATACGTAAATTATCAGCTAAGTCTAAAGCCTTATCCTGCTGTTGCGTGACATCTTTTCATTACTTTTGCCACTGAGGAGGCTTTATAGTCTCCAATCCCAACAATTTATTTTCCTGCAATTTTCTCATTTTCCCTGGAAGGCTCAGATCCTTCAAGTTGCTGAAGTGCATCCATTTTGTTCTGTGGAAGGAAAGGAGCTCAGTTTTTGCTGAGGTTGCCTTGCACCTGACAAGATTGGCTTCATTGTTAAGTGAGAGAGAAATAGAGGTGATCTAGCAAGTGATTAGAGGGAATCAGGATGGTTGGTCTAGGCATGAGGATCAAATTAAGTGAGCGCAGGTGGTTTGAAGGTCAGGCTTGCCTGGCATTGTGGGTGGTGGAAACCTGACTCAGAACAGAATTACTACAACACTAATGTCCCCGAATTCCAGCTGAATAAAAAATTAGTTACTATCTGCTCTTGAGGACTGCTCATTTCATCCTCAGAGAGGTTTTAGGGCAGCAGGTGAACTACACTATAAAAGGGACTCTTGCTCTCCTTGACTTTAACAGGAGTATGGGTTGTTATGTTAGAGTGTGTGTTTAACTTTTCCATGGCTACAGTTTGATTAATTTGGTCATTACTAAGCTGGGATGTAGCCACTGTGCAAAAATAGAGACATGGATCTCAAACAAACTGTTCATATCCAGATCTTCCTCTGGCATTTCAAGATGACTGTTAGGATTATGTTGAGTTTAGGTTAGATGCTTTGCCAAGAGGCATTCCTTCTTGACATTTTCCTGTGATCTTTAATTATTTTTACAGTATTATCAAATGAGTTAAGAGCTCTGCTTCTATAGCAGTCCAACAGCAGAACTTTGTGGATGTGTGTTTGGGGACTGATAGTATATTATTTAGGTCCGGTGCAATACAGAATCAGCACTGATATATGGAGTTCATTGGATAAAATTGTCTTGACACTGATGTTTCATTTCATGCTTTCCTAGGGCTTTCATAGTGTCACTTCAACAACAATTTTAAGACTGGATAAACTGTTTAAGGTTAAGTGTGATTGCTGCCTCTAGTCCTTAGGAAAAAAAAAAGTAATTTTCTCTTTTTGGATATATTTTTTTATTTTTAACAATATAAGTTTAGGTTGATATTTTGACAGCTGATTTGCAGAAAGAATGAATAAATTACAGCCATTCACACCTGCCATTTAGTACATTTCTTTTTTAATGACATATAACCAGTTGATATGCCGATAACATAAATGATTACATGCATGCAATGCATTCAAAAATAAATTCTCTGTCACATTTAGCCAGCTGACAATCACATGGATTATGTAGAGGTAACAGGGAGCCGTCATTTTGAGAATAACACACTGATGGCAAGAGGCCGTGGATGATGGTGGCACATTGGAAATTTTGACTATGTGTTGACCAACTGATAACTGTTTTAAAGAGGACAGAGGAGAGCCTGTTATAGTAGAGTGAAAGGCTTCAAAAAGGCCATGAGAATTGTTACTGATTTGAGCTACCTCACTATTCACATCTTAATTAGCAGCCCTGAACTCTAGTATAGGTTTCACAACAAATACTTGCAGTCTTTCAGAGGAAAATACAGATATTACATAGGAAGAAAAAGGCTTTTTCTCCATTTCTTACTATACTAGGATAAATTAAACATCACTTTCTGATGTTGTGGTCTTCTGCAACAACCAATAAATCAAAAGAATTAAGAAAGTTTCATTCCCAAATGTAGATTGTGTCTAGCAATGTAATTTTTGCAATCAATTCAAAATTCAGCAATACCTCAAATAAACTTGCAGTCATATGAAATACTGAAAAAACTGCCACAAAATGTTTACTCCCATAAAAATAAAAGAAACATGAAACTATACGTTCAAATATTAGGATGTGAGAGTGTGCGAACTGTTAAGAATAAAGCATGAAGTCAACACTTTCCCATTACTAGCTTTTCTGTACAAATTCCTAACTGGAATCTCCTAGCAGTAATGAAATTTTCTACACCTCTTACAAGGTTAGCTTTCAGAGCATTTGCATGAAGTTTTGGCAGTTAGGAAGTTTTAATAGGTGAATTTTTTGTTATGCAGTTATAACTTGTTTGTCAAGGATTTTATTACGAGAAAATTATTTTTCTCATTACATTATATTTTTAAAAGCTTTTTCAGCATCTCTATAGTTCTTTGGTAAATATGTAAGGCAGGAAGATACTCACCTCAGTTCTAAATAATTGGGATTTTATATTGTAATTCCATTTGTTTCTGCAAATATTTTAAAATTATGATTCACCAGGGATGAATTTCTACTAACCTGTTTTTTATTATCTCATTTTATACTACACCTTTTTTAATATAACACCTGCTGCGCTATTAGTCAATCCAATAACTCTTTCTCATTTTTCCCCCATTGGCTTCTCAAACTGCTTTAATACAAAATTATTTCCTTTCTGTGGGTTCCTTTTCTGATAGTTGGGGATAATCTTGGGGGATTTGTGCCCAGGAGGAGAGCACCAGAAGCAAAGCATTGACCATGGAGTTTTAGAGATAACAGATCAACACGAGTGACAGTTTTCCAGTAGTGGACCCTAATTAAAGCTGAGAAAGGGTATGGACTTTCTATCATTGTTGTGTTTGCTTAGCTGTTCTTTGATCAGGTAAGAGACACAAAGCACAAGAGGTGAACAGGCAAAAACTAAGTATTTTGAAGAGAGATCTTGAGACTTTCATTATATGTTTTATTACGCTTGATTGGTATGATAATTGTTCATGAGTTTTCTGATTAGAGAGAGGTATTCTATAGGAAACTGGCTAAAATCGCTTATGGAAGAGTGGCTGATAACCCTGAAACATTTGAATTTTACCTTTGATTTTGGAAGCTTTGGTGAGCATGGCCCCCAACTTCCACCACATTATCCGACTGCTCTTTCAGTCAAACTAGATCAGCCAAAAGAGGTGTTTTCCCACATTTAGAGACTTCTAATTTTGAAGAAGTGATGTGCCATGGGCACTTTAATGATGACTGCGTGATTGAATGCTCCTTTTTATATACTTATTGTTAATGCTATTTCAAACCACCAGTTACTGACATCTAAGGTATAGTCTTGAGCATCTCAATATTTCATTAAGAATGCAGCGTCTAGTGGGATTATATAACTGGACATACCTTTTGTGGGTTTTCTTTCTTAAGAAAAAGTGTTCTTAAGAAAATTGCATTTTTATTGAAGTGCAAATGAGAAAATGAAACTCAGGCCCAACTATATTGTTTTCACTTAAAATTCATCATTACCTTGATCTCTCAAGTCTCCAGCTGCTCAGTAAATCTTTTTGAAACCTTTGTGGTTTCTTTCAACTTGATGATAAGTTATGATACCATTAATGTGTACTTGTTCATTGCTGTTATTTCTCCTGCTTTAGCTGAAGAGGTGGAGATCATTCAGACTGTGATCTTTAAAATGCATGTACGTTTATTTTATTTTGGTCTTGGGTTCTTCTGGTAAAGTGTTAGAGTTATCTTATACTTTCAGTGTGTTTATTACAAAGAGCATTTAGGTCTGCTATAATTGTATTTCTGAACCAGATCTTGATTTCTGACAGCTAATACAGGGTCTCCCTCATGTTAGGTCATGTTCATCTACCTCTGTGTCTTCACAGTATAGACAGGTATTATTTTTGGTATACAATAAATGTAAATATATTGAGACAATTTCTAAGTGGTAATTTAAAAGTTTTAAAGAATAACTTGCAGAATTTATGTGGTTATTGAAGTATACCAATTTAGAAAAATCAGAAGAACCTCAAAATAAAATGTAACATTAAAGGAAAATGTATTCCCGACTGTTTTCATCTTTAATAGGTTTTGTAACCAAAGACTTGTTCGTATTAACACACTGTCCTGGGAACCTCATTTAATGTCAGTGAAAATTATTCTTGTAAAGTCTTACTGTGAAGAACTAGTTCCACTGACCGCCTTCAGAACTGGGTGTGTTTTCAAAAGCAGCAAATTTGGGAAACCAAATACAAGGACCTTTTAGAGAGTTTGCCTTTCTAAGGGAAGGTTTCAGTATGGTGTGAAAATTCAGCTCTTTGAAACAATTTCAGATGGGTCAAATTTGCAAGTCAAGGTATTGTTACTTCCGCCTTCAGATTTCTTGCTGTTTCATTAGAAAAAATCTTTGAAATAAATAGTTATTATAATATTTAATTATACTGGATACTATGCAACTATGTGCATTTTTTTTACTGTATTATTCAAAGTGTAGATCTGTAGTTATTTCTGTTTTATTTACATTTTGAGTTGACTATTGAAAGTGTTTTTAAAAATCACTTAATTGGTTCTACACATTGGTTTACAGCACACCACCTGTATTGTCCTCATGTGTGTTGACCGTATTTTACAAAAGGCGAACCATAACAATTATGAAGAAGATTATACTTTTTTTGAGGTCACCCTGGATGTTTAGCAGAGTTGCAAAGATCCCTTTGTTCCCATTTCAATGCTATATTTAGCTCAAGACTATCCTTTTTACTTTTATTCTGTCTTTATTTGTCACATAAGAGCTGCTCTGATCTTACTCGCTATGAAGAAAACTTCACAGAATTGCACCTTTATGGAGAAACAATATCTGGGCAAATATGTATAAATTTTGTATTACCCCTTCTTAAGATTGAAATCCTTATTTTCTTTAGCTTCTTCCCTTAGGCAGTCAACACATTTGTGTGATAAATATTGTATAGCTTTTAATGCTAATCATTGTTGATTCATGGTAGATATGAGCAAGTTGTAAAAGGATATCCCTGGTGATAATAAACTAAAAGTATTAAAAAGCATCATAAACAAATAAATACTTAAGCAGCTGGTTTTCAGTGCTTCACTAAAGCTATTATAAATTAAGAATGTGCTTGTATGTTTTGCCAAGTTTACACTGTATTCAAAGAAGCTAGCTTTTGCTAATCCTTATAAGAAATATAGAGATAATCTTACATGGATGAACCCAGTTAAGTCCATCCCTCATTCTGTATCTGTCTGATTTCTGTGATAGATCAAAAGCAGAATTTTGGATAGTTCAGTAAATTAATAACTTATTTGGCATTTAACTTTTGTGATGAAATTTCTTTTGCTTTTATTGTGTGCTTTAAGCTAGCACCTTTTCAAGTTACATGTCTTTCATTAGGATTCTATTCCCAGTGGACTAAATGAAGGAGTGCCGTGCTCTGACTTTAATATTGATGCTGTTGTAAGCTCATGATTATATCACCTAAATATTTGGGTCTTATTTTGTACTGATCAAAAGTTATATGGAAAACATGGACTGCTCTAAGAGAGTATAAGCTTACCACAAGAAAAATTCACTTTTTACATTTTTGTGTGTGTTTTTCACTTTTCTAATGGAATGCTTTAAGGAAAAAGAATAGAGGCCATCCATGTGCTCTAGATGTCAAATGGCTAACAAAGAGGAATGTTTCCTGTGCAGAATTATAGATGGAGGGCTTCCGATTATCACTTCTTAAATCTTTACAGGTAGTGCTCTGAAGCTTGATTCTTGCAGTCTTTCTTCACTCGTATTGTAATTCCTTTGAAAACAGTGGAGCTAGGCTAGTCCGAGGCTTTGAGAATGTGTGACTACATTTTGCTTGCTGATGTTGGTATTCCATGTTCTCTAGGGTCTCTCTCTTCTGAATTTAGAGGAATTTAAAGTTACTGTTGTAACATTTTTAATCACAGATAGTCCTCTTGATGGAACGCTTTTTTTTGCTATGCTTATTACAGTCTGTTTTCAAAGAAATGCTGTTGATTGACAATCTGTATTCTTTTTGACAGAATGATTTCACTTTCTTTCAAGCACAGTTTATTATATGGCATTGAAATTACAGCACTTATTTTTTAGAAATTAAATTCTTGCTGTATGCTTTCAAGTTTGTATAGTTTCTTTATCGCATTTGGTACTGAGAGCAAAATGTTAGCTTTTTACGTCAGAGGTAAACTGAAATGCCCTCCGGCTGTGCTAGCAAGTCCTAGAGAGAACCCAGGACAAAGTAAGTGACATTTAAATTGAGATAAAACTTTTATTTACAGTCTACCTCTCACCGAGTCACCTTTGAGTGACTGCTGGACTACCTGTACCAGGGACATGCATCATAGGTGAATGTACCTCCTTCACCAGGAATTTGTGAATGTTCATTACAAATGCATGACACAGGGGCTGCAATACTCTGATATCACTGCTTCCCATGGACCCAGAGAGATCTCCTTGGTCTCAGTGGAAACATTTCCATGGGTTTTGGTTAGGGTTGGATCAAGGTATGAAGGGAAAGGCCTCCCTGCTGAGGAGAGCTGAAGTCTTTGCAGTACGGTGGGTGTCTTTGCTCAAATGTTGGTGTTGATATCAGTGTTGTATCATGTAAAGGATTATTCTTGTAAGAGGTAGGCACATTTTCTAATATATTTTAGTGTATTTCCGCATAGTAAGCTGCTGAGAGCCGTTGAATGTGTACCAACGGAAATGTGTTCGTCCTTAAGAGAGAAACCAGTGTCTGGCATTTCGATGTGAAGATAACAAGCTGCATGAGTATTAAAAATGTGCTTTTTACTGGTTTAGAGGGAAGCCAAGAGTAAGACTGTCTACTCATGAGAATAGCACTTGTTTGCAAGAGGATGTATGCAGTGCTGCTTAAAAGGAATACCTTCCTATTTCTCTCTATTTCCTCTCTTGCTTTGCTTTTTCTTCCTTACTTTATTGATCTGATGTGCTTTTGTCCAAATTGATCCCTGAGGTTATAGATCAGCCCTTTAAAAAATCTCCTTGATAAATGTGGAAACTGGGAATACCCTTTACAGCAAGTATTTGGTGAATTTGTGTATTTACAACGTGTGCAAGAGTTGTAGAGGTAGAATTTGAACGTGATCTTCGAAATATCTCATTGCACCATGGGAGTGAACTGATTTAAAGAAACTGGTACAAGACCTGTTCACCTGATGCTGAGCAGCTCAGATAGCAAGGCAGAAGAGTTGCCTTTATACCTGTAATTTAACATTTCAAAGCTTCATGTACTAAATATTTATTATAGAACAGTGTATTAATTAGAGAAACCTCTGGTATTTTCCCAGTACTAGAAGATTCTTAAAACCCTTCTTTTTTTTTTAAAGACAATTAAATTAGACATTTCCAAAAAATGATTTAGCAAGAAAGATAATTTAAAAAATTAAAAAATCTTTAGTGCCACTCAAGCACTATTAGCACATTAATATGTAATTTCTCTGCTGTTTTCCCTTAAATTATGGCTTTTTTATGCATGTTTTAGATTAAGCCATTGCACCTACCAGAGATCCATTCTTCTTACCAAGCTGACTGGACAGTTAGCTTTACACAGACTGAAATATCTTTTTGTCTTCAACTAGCCTTTTCATAAATTTATTGATTCGTTCACAAGTGAGGATTTGTGTGATTCATCAGCTTATCTTGCTAATGAATATTTATTGCATTTAACCTCTTGGTGCCACAGCAGGTACCTAGGTTGTGAGTGGTTTGTGCCCCAGACTTTCATGTTGCTGCTCCATCATTGCCAGAGAAGAATATTTTGCCAGTGAGCTGTGCTTAGTTTTTTGCCACAGGCAATGTCTTCTTTCAAAATAGAACATAAATAAAATATTTGTTCACGCTTCTCTCCGAGTGAAGCATACAGAGAAAAATTTTTACTCACTTATGCAGAAACCGATATCTGTTGCAAAGAGTAAATCCTCATTTTCATATTTAATGAAGCCATAATCAATGGTAATGGATGAAGACTGCATTAAAGAAATCTTAATGTTCCTCTCAAGGGAAAGTAATTTTACTGGAAACAAGCTAGTTAATCAGCCTCAGAAAAACTATATGTGTTTTATTACACAGGCAAGTTTCCCAAGGACAAAGTAGGAAATGTAACAAAAACATTAGTCAACTTTCATCTTCAGAAATGTATCACATATGGCTTTATGTAGATTTCCTCTCTGAAACACCCAGTACTAGTTGTCTTGTTTAAGTTTACAAACAAAAAAGGCTGACATTAGTAAAATATTTATTTCTCCCCTATACTCTGTGTGATTTTCATGCAGATGCAGTTAAATTTCCCCATTAAATGAATCTTGATAAAAGAGCTAAACAGGAAGAGTACAAAGAGCAGTAGCCAATCAGGTATTTCCCTCAGCTTGTGTTATGTATTTACATCAAAATTTAACTTCAGTGATTTTGTCCGCAAAGACGCCATAGAGGAGTGATGGCATGATCTACTGGCTGGCAGAGCATTAGCTGCTCCCTTCATGCCACTGCACGACTGGAAGACTCATGCTGAGAGAGAACTGCCTGGATCACAACCTGCGTAGGAAGAGTCTTGCAGTCAAACACTCTCTCTTCTGTCTGGATTTGGACTGCCAGCCCCATCTTCCAGGCAGCACAAGCATGCAATTATTTAATGTGAACCAGAAACATTCAGAAATTATTTTACTACTGAGATTCCAACATAGGACTGCCTGGCTTACAGTTGAAGGACAGGACATGTTTGCCTAAAGATTTCAGTATAAACCTCTTTAGTACAGTAGCAGTCTGTGGTTGTGATGGTCTAAAAGTGTGAGTAGTGTGTGTTTGTAAGGGAAAGTAATGTTTTTTTCTTTGTCCAACAGAATTGGAAACAGAAGGCTACCTTTGGGGCACCAAGCCCTATTGAAAGGCACCATTAAAGTAAGAGATATGTGCCCCAAAGCTTTTCTGTTTTCTTCATGTTATATTATTTAGTTGGTTAAAAAACATACTGTTTTTCTGCAAAGAAAGTTGTTTTGTTTGCTTTGGAATTCAATGGGAATTTCAGTTCCTACACAGACCATAGAGGACCTCTTAAGGTAGAGGAGATACCTGGTCTTGGGTTCAGAGTTGTTCAGTGGATTTACCAGCCAAAGACTTCTCTCTGGAATAGCTATGACCACTACTGTCAGTTCAGGGAATGTTTTAGTTGTATAAGCAGGCAACACAGAGGTTGTGGAACGCCACAAGAACAACCGATGGGGCACTTGACTGCATGGAGATTGCTTTTGATAAGCTTTGCTTGTCCCTTTGACTGGGGAAATGCAAAGACGCATTGTGTCTTCATCTCCTGCCTCGTTCCTGAAAGACCTTTAGTATTAGTTTGATATAGCTGTGAATCAAGTCCGTTTCTTCTGTGTTTGGAAGAAAAGTCGAATCAGCCTTTTCAGCTGGTATGTGTAGAGTGAGCCTCATTTCTCACATACATTTCTTGGAGCAGTTTACATTATATATATATAAGGAGAATAGATTTTTTTATGGTTTTGTAATTAAAATGCAGCTAATAATCGTTGATTTGAAAAAGAACAGTACAGAGAAAAAGAAATGTTGCTTATGGTTTCAAGTAGAAGCTGAGAATAAAGCACAGTCTATAGTGTGCTGTGGGACTGCCGCATTTCTAGTGAGTCTCAGACTACTTATAAATGCACTGCCTATTAGTCACTGCTGTATGCTGTAGAGGAGTAGAGGAAGGAAAGGAAAATCTGAACTTAATGTCAGCAAAAAAAGTTTATTGGAAATGCCTTTAAAAGGAAATGCTGATGTTCCCACATATGTAACCTGGAGAGAATAAGAAAGTAACAGCATAATGACATAGGCTTGAACTTGATGATCTAATTGGTTTTCTGATGCTCTCATTTCCATCATTCATTTTAAGAAGTCTTTTTAAGCCTATGTAGTTCTGAAATAAATAGAACAAATTGGAAATATGGAAACGAAATAAATAATGATCTGCTCATGTTAATATTACTGCTGTCTAATATTTATTTAACAATTCTTCTGCATTAAGATGGATGTATGTATAATAAAATATAGTACATCTTTCAAATAACTTGATCCTATGTCAGCGCCTCTCCTAAGTCATCCTCCATTCAGAGAAAGACTTGTGCATAGCAGGAGAAGTGTCACTATCCTGGAAATATTTAAGTGGTCAGTACTTGGGAACCTGCTTGCTTGCTAATGTAGATTTAAATTTAGGACCTTAAAATTCTATGGTTATTTAATATTTAAAGAAGTTTGAAACCTGCCAAAGCAGTACCCCTTCAGTATATCCAAGGGCAGTAAAGATGATGACAGTTTTATTTTATGTTGGTCTTGTGCTGATATATTTCAAGAGGTCTGTATTTCCTTCTAAAAACCCTGGCATACCCTCTCTGCATAGGTTATACATAGCAAAATAAACATTTTTCATTTGATGTAACTCTCCAGCAGTACAATAAGAGACCACTAAC
Organism: Cariama cristata; assembly: GCF_000690535.1. Classification (NCBI taxonomy): domain Eukaryota; kingdom Metazoa; phylum Chordata; class Aves; order Cariamiformes; family Cariamidae; genus Cariama; species Cariama cristata. The sequence goes on along the minus strand of NW_009605409.1, from coordinate 5,357 downwards.
CAGTTGTGCAGTTCATTAAAGTGCAGTGATTCATAAAGCAGTATGACTCTGCATGCCCCTTGAGTTGGTCACCATCAACAGCTTTTCTTTCACTCCTTTTCTATGTGATGAAACAGCCTCTGAAAATTATACAAGGATAAATAATTTTCACTTTCAGAATCAACAGTAATAGATTTCCTAGATTGTCTTTTTAAGTTTCACTGCTCATATTTCCATTTAGACTCAGCTGTCTTGAGCATGTTTCTGTAGTACCCTCTGACTCTAACACAGGAGGGCTTGGGCATAAGTATGAGAGCTCTTCTTGCTGCTAGCTTAGCACTTAGCACTAACAGTACTTGCTTTACCCACAGTCTTTCTTAAGGGCAACGCTGCAGCTGTTAGAGTACTGAATCTGAATGACATCTCCGTGTCAGCATCTTTTCCTGTGATATTGCCATCGCAAGGATTCTCGATGGACTTGTAGGTCACTCACTTCTACCGTAATTCTAGGGCCCTTCAAATAGCCCTTTTCCACATGAACCCCTCCATTGTCAGCAAGTAAATAATATCTAATATGGATGAGGGAAGGATAATGGGCAAATCTTAAGCTGTCTTCTAGCAGGAGATGTGATGCCATGCCCCCTTATGAATCACCCAAGTTTGAACACCCCAACACTCTGCAAGAGTCTACCGCTGGAGCCGGATGGGTAATAGTTTTTGTTAGCAGTGCAAGTTAGTGAAGTAGTTGCTAGGGTCGGACTTCACAGATGCTGCTGCTCAGGATGAGACTAGCTGGCTGCCTTAGACTTTTCTTTGATTTCTGTTCAAAGTCCTTTTGTCTGTTCCATTAAGGACAGGAAAGACACAGATTGCACACAAGTCATTTCCACAGTTTCAGCCAGTCTAAACAACATTTTAAGGTGGTTAGTCGTAAGCATAAGTACCTGCCTCTCATGAAAACTCTTAACTTGCTCTATTACAAAAGCATAAATCTGTTACTGATTATATGGATTCTGTTTAAAGGAAGGAATTAAATACTTTTATCTTATGGTTGGATGCCAGGGATATTTATATTGCAAGTCCTCATTTTTGTGGTTTAAAAAAGTGTTTCATTACAGAGTGTAGAACTTTTTATATTGCTGTAGGGAATTCACTGATCAGGAAAACATTCCAAAGTATCATAAAGGAAAATTAGACTTGTAGGAGATTATGCAAATGAAGCTGTTTTCTTACAGAGAGTGAGGGATCTTTAAGATCTTCTTTTGTTTGGGTTTTGTATGTTTGCCTACATGAAACAAATTGGGGAAATCAGAATTTTTTTATCTCGCTTTAAATTCTGGCGCTGGTTAGTATTCTGTGATTAATTCTCTGTTACTGTGTTTGGGAATTGAAATATTAAATGGAAATTTTACTTATGATACTTTCTAAGGTGCCTCTGAACATAAAAGTCTATATCTTACATTTTGCAATTATTTATGGTTGTTTGCCTTACACATTTGCATATTTTTCAAATATTGTAATTGAATAAACTTTGTAAAGAATCAATATAACCAGTCCCGTACAGTAGAGTTGCAAAAAAAGGAAGCCTTTTTGAATAACAGATATGTTTATTATAACGTCACATTTCAGTTTCCAGGGTTTTTAATGAAAGTGTTTTCAGAACAGAAGCAGAAATGATGTTTTGTTCCTCCTGTGTAATAATTGAGTTGTATTTATCAACATATATGATTTTTCATTAATACTGATTGCTTTTGATGCATGCAGGAAAACATGAACAGTATGAATGCTGTATATCCACTGACTACTTTTTAAAAGCACATGTATTTTTAGTTACCATCGTTGGCTGATCAGGTAAGAGTTCAGGTCTTCACCCGTGCCTTCAGGTGAAGGTAATAATTCTACTTTAGAAAACAAAATCACAAGGACTTGAATTTCTCAGAAATTTGATGGACTGTGTAATCTTCCATCTTTAAGCTCACTGGTGCAAAACCGTAGTAATAGGTCAGTGTGTCGATAGTGAAAAGCTTTGATGCTTTCCTGTTAACCTATGTGAAATTAATTTGAGGTCCCAGTCTTGTTCCCAAAGTCTGCATCAGAAGGAATAAAAAAAGAGTAATTTGGAATTGACATTCAGCAGAGTAGTTGAGGATTGTGCATGCCATGAGCGATATCATTACTCCAACCTGTCCAGAGCACTATTGGCATGCATCCAAAGAACATGAAAGGAGAGCTCTCGGTGTTACCTTCAAATTCTGTAACTGCTTTTTCCATCACTGGGCAGTTACATTTTCTGTTACTGACAGCAAAGTACTAAATAAATAAGTGCCTGAAATGTGAAAAACAGAAGCAGCATATTGCACTTTGTAGGAAGAACGAGCACTGGGGTAGGTACACTCTGTTGTAGGGCTGTGTGAGTTTATGGGATCAGTTGGTTGCTGAGCAGCTTAGAGATGCACAGGAAGCAGGGCATATGGGAAGGACATTGGCTACAGCAGCTAAGAGATGATGTTAAGCTGCTTAGTTCATGAGGGGTTCTTCTGATATTATTTGAGTCAAGCCAAATCAATGTGGATAATGCAGCAGATGAAAATGTCAATGAGAAGAACCCGAGTTTGAAACTCATTTGCACTGATGTAAACTAAAAGTAACTTCTTCATTAAAATCTATTTATTTGTAACTTTTTCCTCTATCTATACATCTAATGTGTTTGTTATCCCAAGTATATATGCGTGTGTATATAATATATAAAATTAGCTACATTACATATTTAAATAGTACTATTCAAAATGAAATTATGTCAAAGAAAAACACACAGGCAGTTATAATTGTACATATATTAAAATATATGTCTTTGCTTCAGAGCCATACATTTAAATAGATTCCACTTTTAAAAATGTATGTACTGTCAGTTCTTAAAGCATTCATTTGCTTTTATGAGCCTGTAATGCTCCTGTACTATTATTCATAATGTCATTCTAATATCGCAAAATCAAAACTTGCCAGAAATTACCACGTATCCAGTATCACAGTGTCTCCACATGCAGTAACTAGGACAGAAGATAAAATGAAAGTACTTTATAAAATTTGCCTGAAAAATTGAAAGTCATCATTTGTTTCTATATAAATGCCTTATAAATGGTTAACCAGTTTAGAATAAATCTTTCATAAATGTTTAATTGAGGGTCACTGGGTTGATTTTAATTATGGCTTATAAACATCTGTAGCATGCTTAATTTATAATCTAATTTGTAGATCTGTACATAGATCTCACTGCTTTAGAAACATGCACACAACTAGATAATGAAAAATTATCTTAACTACTTTTTGTTAATTGCTTTCCAACTACTGTACACTGATGCCATTTTGCAGCATTTCCATTCAAATCCTGATGGAAGCGATACATTCACAATGTCCTGCATAGAACAGCTCAGAGGCATTTTTATCCAGTGCCCAGACCTTGGCATATGGTGAATAAAGCATTAGTTTAAAAAGAAGATTTTTTTGAAACAAACTGTAAGAGAACATTCAATTACGTTGAATTATTCATGATATAACTTTTTTCCTGTATACAGGAATGTTATTCTTTTGAAGCAGCAGGAAGCGTCTATATGTGGAGCTCAAGTAGTATACACAGTAGATTCCATAACTGATATGCCAACAGAACATTTATCAATTTATTTTCTACAGGTAAATAGGATAAAAACTCTCTGAAATTAGTGTAACTAGGTTGTTTTGCAAGTGGGATGCAGCTGAATGGTATTATGAACTAGTGCTAAGAGTGCTAAATTGGAGTAAAAACTTCAGTGGTGCTTTTCTGCAGCTTCTACTATGTACTAACAAAAAGAATGAACTGATTTATGGACAAAGTCTAAGCAGAGTGTGACAGCACTTTTCATTTTATTTAGTACAAAACCCAGGTGTGAATGTTGCTTCTAGCAAAACTATCTTATTTCCTGCCTCAGCACCACCAGCAGATTCCCAGCTAAACGGGGGGGCGGGGAGCAGGAAAAGAATTTTGGCTCGGACTTTGTTTCAGGCACCAGGGTGAATCTATTTCAGTCAGATATAGGCAGCTTAGTTATTCAGCTAGCAACTGCTTCATGTTATCTTTGTTATACAAAATGTCAGTGTAAATGATAGAAATGCTCTAGCATTATCGCTTGCCATCAAAGTCATCATTTTGTAATTGTCATTTTTCATGAACGAAAGCAGCTTTCTTCACGAACTGAAAGTCTGAAGGACACTTAACAATTCTTGAGAAAGTCAGAACCAAGTGAAAGGAAGTCAGCCTACAGGCGGTTTGCATAGGACCTGTTTCGGGGAGCCTCCAGAAGCTCTTTCACTGAAGGAAGTTTATAAACTCCCATTTTATTTTTTGCTATTGTGTTTGATTCCAGCAAATAAAATACTGGTTAGTAGACCACAATATTGCATGGTACATGAAACTGAGAGAATGGCATGCTATGAAGGCAGTAATGTAATGCACAAGGTGTTTATTTCTTAAATGCAAAAACTATATAGAACACTAGAGAAGATTTTTAATTCTGAGATTTTTTTTTAACAAGAGATCTGAATGTGTCTAGAAGTTTTGACTGAAACTTAGTGTCAATCAATGATCTCTTCAAGGACAGAAAATCTCCCTCGTATTCAACATAGAGAAATAAGTGTTTCTCTACAAAGTCTCAATATGTATTATTAAATATATTCTATTTGGGGCAAGTATTTATGTATATTTTAATATAGATGGAGTTTTATTAACCAGGGAAAGTCTGAAGAATTCAGAAATTACAGACAGAAGAAATCACATGCCTGGTATCTTTAGAGCTTTTAGAACATTACACTCAGCACCCTGCAAAAAGCTAGGGTATTAGCACTTGCATTTCTGTGCTTTTGGCAGCATAACCAATTTGTCACCAGTTGTATAGTTTTAAAAGTCAATGCTTGCGTGAGTATACATGGCTGTTTTCTTATTTTTTGAAACTTTGTTGGTATTCTGTGTCATTACAGTGTAACTGGGAAACTTGTAAAATATGCCGCCTATTTGCTTTAGCAAAATATCCATTTGGTTTAATTCTTAGTTGTACCATGTCAATAGATATATTCAGTGCTAAGAAGATCATTATCAGATCTGGTTGTTGTAGGCATAGGAAGTACAATATGCTTAAGAGAATGCTGCTGGGATGAGGATCAATGAGTTATTTCAGAAGTGGCATGCAAGTGAATGAAATTACAAGCTGTTCTTTCTTTAAAGTAGTACATTTGAATAAAAAGCTAAGTGAATTCCCTGAACAAAAGAGTTTGCAGCTATCTAATGCATGTTTCTGGTAATGTAATAAAAATACAGCATAACTTCTATATTGGGTTTGCATGGCAAGGTT
>NW_009605408.1:0-3895 GCF_000690535.1 Cariama cristata | reverse complement strand
GCTACGACTGTCTGCCGGACGCCCCATCTAAAAAGTCATTGTATGGTAACAGAGTAGCTTTCCAGAACAATCCTTTACTAATCCAATAAAGACGAGAGAGTGCTTCACTTTGACAAAGAACTGTAACGGCATTGCAAACTGTTTCTGGAATATTATATTCCATCAAGGAACATGGCATTTGACTGAAGTTCCTGCGGGGGATTTTAGACAATCAAAGTGTCCTTAACTGCGACGGGATCATGGCCAAGAATCGACATTCTTGTTTTGCAGAAGTACGTTAGGAGATGTTAATAATCCAAGCTCCACTTGGGATCTTACCTACAGCCACCGCTTTGAGAAGCTGGGTAGCTACAGTCCGACCTGCCAAGAGGACAACTGTCTGCAGGACACCATGCTGAGCAAAGGGGTTTAAATAGGATTGGACGGAGGAGAGCACAAGATTATCAGCACTTTGAGAAGTTACTTGTCTCTGGTCCCTCTGAACACAGATACCAAAGAGAAATGTTTCCCTGGACTCCTGCAGGGTGAATCTCCCTGCAAAAGTGACGTGGATAAACAAGCAGAGGCTTCTCAGAAGTTAATGTATAAACTAGAAGTTTATGTGTAATAGCTATAAGGCTTAAATGAACACTTGCTGATGCTATTCTATCAGAAACACAGAATTTAGTAATAGAATGTGATACATATGAAGTATAATTGAAACAAAGGAAAGAGTTTTTACGAAAAGAAGACTAAATCTGTTTTTTAAAATCCTCAAGCCATGAAAAGTGTGTGCAAATTGCTTAAATTAAGATTCATTTTTCACCAACCAGAGTGAGATATTAGAAAGAAAACCGATGACTTTAACCTTTGTATATCGGGTTTGAACAGCAAACAGAAAATGTGCTGGAAATACGTCAACTTTAGTTTGTTTGCATACTTACAGATATTTAATATGCAACTGAGTGTGTACTTGTCAGCAAATAAAAGTACTAGGGAAAGCATTTACACAAAAAATGCTATTGTTATTAATCACTGTTTACATTTGACTTGCCTTTCAGCATGTTCAGCTGCAGAAATAAAAACTGGTCCAACTGCTAATATTACTCCATATGTGCCTGTAATCCTAGTAGTCAATGTGTTAGGTTCTCTCCCCAAGCCTTACCCCAAACGAGGTGAACTGATAGGGATCAGTCTTACAAACATGTCTGGGAATGATTACTTCCTTGCAGATGAAACAGAAGACCCACTTCCTTAATATCTTGCATCTATATGGTACCACCCAGCCTGCTCAAGGATAAAGGATATATGCCTTTTTGTTAGTCACGTAGGAAATGGTTAAAAATACAGTTTAGTTGTAGAGGACTGACCTTTTCCACTCCATTTTCTAGCACATTCTCTGCAAGATTTTTAAAGCCAAAGATTTAACCTAAGCCTCCCAGCTTCATCATCTGTAGAAGATGCAAGCAGTGGTATTTCTCATGTTGTATATGACACCAAAAATGTGCATCTGTGTATAAATTGTGAGACGATCAGGCTCAACCATAACCCAGTTTTCAGAAGTTCCCGTTAGCAAAACAGTTGCAGTTTGTGTTCTTGAGGGCTTTTATAAGGATTAGTATTTTGGGGAAGCAAGCTGATATCAGTGTCTAAACATGGATTCGAGGCACCGAGTTTTAGGCACACTTTTTGAAAAGTCTTCGCTCGTATAAAAATTAGATTATTTTTTTTTTCCCAGAGATTTAAGACTCATGAATATATATACTATGAAAAGACAAACGGATCTGGAATATAACTTCTAGATAGTGTTAAATTATTTTCCTGGAAGACAGAAATTTTTTTATATGCCAATTCTAGGTATCATTTACTCAAAAATACACCATTTTCATTCTGCACTTTCGGAGCAGATTTACTCTTCTGACATTACAGATTCAGGCGGTACCTCTGGCAAACAACATCTAATACGGGCACAACGTGCTAGGCACAAGCACTGGAGATACAAGAGACAGAAATTTTAGTCGCCAGGCTGCTTGCAAACTTACAATGCTTCTGTTAAATTTGCATCATGTCTCTGGAGAAGCCATCTCCTGCCTGACACAGAGGAGACACGATGGATACCAGAGCTGTAGTTACGTACCACAGCTAGCCAGTCCATGGCATTCAGTTTTTTAATGGTTGTTTGCCTAATTATTGCCCTGAGTGGGCAACTGGGATTTTTTTAGGACTAGCAGCAGATGAGAAGAGCAAGAAGCAGGGTAGAGCCGAGTGTGTTTTAGCAGAGTTCGTCCCCAGGGAGTTGTGTGTTCTATTGATCTCTGTGTGCTCCAGCTGAAAGCAGCGGAAGGACTGGTGAGTGATTCCGTTTCAGGGATTTGGGGCTTAACTTTCTCCACACCTTGCAGTAATACTGATATATTACATTTCACAAAATTATTGTGCCTCCAAGAAAAAATACTAAAAGAGATTACAGATCAGAGTGCGAAGGATTTTACTAGAGTTTAAAGGGTTGTGAATTTGCATCCCAACAGTGTGTGTGTCTTTTTTTTTTTCCCAGTGTTCATAACCTAAACAGAGGCACTGTCTGTACTGAGGAATTATCAGACCTTTCCTTACCTTCTTTCGGATCTTTAGAAGAAAGTGATTTTGCTCATTTGTCCCAAACAGAAGAGATGTCTCCCTGCCTCCCCTTTCAGCTTTCCGATCCGACACAGTGCAGATGCAGAGGAGTTCGCAGACTCTCCAGCTTGGGCTATTAGTGCCGTCAGTGTCGCTGGGGTCTCCTGAGGACAAACAAAGGAATCCTGTGAAAACTGATCTCTGGAAAAATACGCTGTCTTGCTGGCGGGCCTGCCAGCTCCTGTCATTAGCAGCAGCAAAGAAAAGTCAATGGTATGTGACCGGCCAGCTCTAAGGACCGTGATGGACAGGCGTGAAGAGAGATGCTGTCCGAAAGCTTCGGGCAGCGTGCAGCCGATGTGGCACGAGGCCTGTGCTCATTTGTACGCTGAATGAAGGCCGGAGCCTAACAAGATTTTGCCCATGGCTATCTTCTTTAATGGTCTCCTAAGGGAGACTTACTACTTACTTGAAAAAAAATCCAGCTACGGTACGACTACCAATTCTACTCTACAGTCTGCTTTATTAAGAGATTCAAGGAACTAAAAAGGTCAAGGAGGCAGGATTTCCATCATAGTGGTTAAACGCTTCGGGGCATGGTTGCAATGGAACTTAATCTTGCAACCCCTTCATAGCAGTTGATACTAAAATAGCTTGTAGCTGGGATCTGTAAGAAGCTCTGAACCTAGAGAACTATAGGGTATCATATGTTGCACTGGGTTTTCTTTTTGTTAAGGCTACCTAGTTGAAGAACGGACTCTCTTGAAGCTATTCCACACTTTAGTTCCTTGGGCTGAGGCTTGCAGTGACAATGACCTGTTTCACACTGTGACGTTTGGCAAGTTCCAGCTAAAATCATTTAATAATTTCTGAAAAGTTAGAATAGAATAGAATAGAATAGAATAGAATAGAATAGAATAGAATAGAATAGAATATTTCAGTGGGAATGGACCTACAAGGATCATCTAGTCCAACTGCCTGTCCAATTCAGGGCTGGCCAAAAGTTAAAGCATATTTTTAAGGGCATTGTCCAAATGCCTCTCAAACACTGACAGGCTTGACAGCAACCAGCTCTCTAGGAAGCCTGTTCTAGTATTTGACCACACTCTTTGTGCAGAAATGCTTCCTAATGTCAAGTCTGAATCTGCCCTGGTGCAGCTTTGAGCTGTTCCCACTCGTCCTATCACTGGATGTCAGGGAGAAGAGCTCAGCACCTCCCTCTCCGCATCCCCTCCTCAGGAAGGTGCAGAGGGCAAGGAGGTCACCCCTCCACCTCCTCCTCTCCAAACTAGAGAAGCCC
>NW_009605407.1:12343-27492 GCF_000690535.1 Cariama cristata | reverse complement strand
GCATTCCCTGGGGGCTGGTGGAGCCCAGGCCGGGAGGGCCGCCTGTGTGGGGGCCTCTCCCCCGAGGGGTCCTCTCCCCTGGGGGCAGCGCGAAGAGCGATGTGGGGGACTCGGATAACGGGGGCCGTCGTATGGGGGAGGCCCTCAAAGAGAGCTATGAGGGACCAGCCCTGAGGGAAGTTCCCGCTATTCCTGCTCCAAACGGCGTTTTTAAACAAGGCAAGAGGGAACAGCACAGCGAGGGAGCCTGGCTGGCCGGCGCATTAACGACACGGCACCTCTCTTCTGTTGGCAGGGGAGCGGACGGAGCTATTGGCTTTCTCCTGTTATTAACTGCTGTGGTTCTGTGAAGTCTCTCACATTGCGTTAATAATGCGACACTGTATGTTCTTACTAGGCAGAAATTAGTTTCGTTATTCTGGAAGATGTTATCTGAGCTCTTTATAGTTTCCTTTAAATCCTCCCTGTATTGTACAGTTCAAGAAGACAGCTTGATGATTACAGCAACGTAATTTTCTTTAACTGTGGAAAAGTACTCTAAATATATTTCTGTAGCAGAAGAGTGTTATTAGAACAAAAATGTCATCTAAAACGTGCAACGAGGAGTGAATTGTCTTTTAAAGTCTTTATAAGTGCTTCATAGTCTAAAATGGGTAATATTATTTAAACTTGTTAGTGATGTTGTGTTCCTCTTGGAGAGGAATCTCTCTGGAATTTCAGTTACTGTTTTGTTTAGTTGTTTGGTTGCAGATACAGGGGCTTCTGTTTGCACAGCATCTGCTCTCAACACGTATAATGTTGAGTTTTCTCATAGCTTGCTTTCAATAGATTTTTGTATGAGGCACACACAAGTCTGCCAGCTTCCTCCCAACATGTTTTGAGCACTTCGCAGAGCTTTTACCGCAGTCACTTGCTGGTAATGAATAGAAAACGCCAGCATTTGCAGGAGTACTGTGCTGTGGGAGAACTGGGCACCAGGGAGGACAATGTAGCTTTGGATCCGTGTACTGATTCTACGTCAACAGCTGTAAACATTGAGAATTGGCCGACTGAGGCTAGGAAAGAAATTCCTCACTCCTACTTCAGTAGCTCTTGCTCTCAGCCTGATTTCCTGAGGCGAGGAGTCTTCTGTGACATTGGTTTTGTCCTCCACAAAAACTGCTGAAACGCTGAGTTTTGCACATGCTGGAGGTCTCACTTTTTCTACCTCTCAGTATTTCTGTTTGCTGTGTGACCTCATTGACCGCAGACACCCAAAACTAGCTTGAGTTTAATTTCTCAGCTGCTAGAAAGGCATTGATCCTTCTGATAGGCAGGAGGTAACAGCCCAGTGGTGACAACCTGTGCTGTCTCTTGCTGTGGTTAGGGATGAGAGTGAAAATGCAGGAAAGCAGAGGTTATAGCACCTAAGTTGGGGGGGGGAGGAGGAACATAACCTGGCTTTGTTAGCTCTGCTGACCACAGACCTGGTGTTTTTCCTACATACAGGCTATACCTGCATCAGATCTGTAATCCTCCAGAAATTACAATAGTGACTTTCCCTTTAGTGTTCTCTTTATCTTGAAAAACCACAGAACATTTAATAGTTTGAGTTATAAATCGCACTCTGGAACCTTTGTAGTTGTCTTTGGGATGATAGGTATCTACAGAGAGGAGAAAGTGAAGAGGGAGGGAGCGAGGGAAATTGAGGGTTTAGTATAAATGTGATAAAGCTGAAATGTGTTTAGGCTGCTCTGCTTCAGTTCTTTAAGAAAAGGTTTGTTTTACCTCAGCCATCAGTTAATGCTGTTGGAAAGTCCTGTTAGGGCAGTTCCAGGACCGTGTATTACCTGAGAGTCAGGTAAGCGTCTTGTCCAGAATTACACGCTTTTTTGGGGTTGGTTTGCTTTTCTGCAGGCATAAGTCAAGTACCTTAGATTCCTCTGTTAGTTTCTAACTTGACTCTTTTTCTTTTTTTCCCCCCTCCCTCCTTGTTAGTCGTCTGTCTTGGCTGGAAAACTCTGGAGTTGGCTTCTCCTTGGATTATCCCACCATAAGTTTACATGCTGTCTCCAGGGACCTGAACGCCTACCCATGGGAGCACTTGTACGTCATGGTGAATGCCAAATTCAAAGGTATGCCCGCAGTGTTGCTTAGTGCTCCCACGCAGTTTGGAGTGGCGTGATTTCTTCTTTTACTCAAAAAGAGTAAACTCTGGTTTTAAAAATGATATGCTTCATTTAAGTAATAGCTTGTGTTTTCTTTTTCATTTCTCTGAAGGATGGTTATTTTAGAAGTAGAGCTTTGCCCTTATTTAGAGTCACTTCTGTGCTGTTCGGCTCTCAGCATGCGGCTCTGTACAGCTGGAGCCGCCGAGAATTGGTTCTCTGCTCTCTTATACTCACTTTAAACAATGTAGTTCCTCTGCAGTCTCTCTGTGATTCCAGCTTAGGTATCATTTTTGCTTTATTGAATTTATGTTAATGTTGCTACCCTCTCCAGGCTTTATGAACTACTGCTGTTTCACATTAGCCTGGAAGCTTTCATTCATTTTCTCGCACAGCTTGCTTAAAAAAAACCCAAACCCACAAAAACCACATAGCTCATGTTACCAAGCTTAATGGATCTTTGTAGATTTACCACAAATGCAACCTTTTGACCATTCTTGCTTTGACCTAGAGAAAGCAAGCTTTCTGTTTCATTGTTTGTATGAAGAGTTTCTATATTTTTGATGTATCAGGTTATTTTCTTCTGGCAGACCTCTTAATATTTTAAGTGTGTCATAAACTACCATCTCAATTGAAGTGTTGAGTCTTGAGCAGGTCTCCTTTCCCCTTCATGCCTTCTAAACATAGTTGTCAAAGGTTAAAATCTGGCATTTAATTTTTCTTTAAATAGTCTGTATACTGAAAGTACTGACAAGACTCTGAGGAGGCAGAGGTGTTTTTAAGCTATTAATACTCTTCATTATTTCCTTCTCTCACGTTACTGATGTTCTCTGACAGCCTGTCACTACAAATAATAAGAGGACAGGTACATACACCTCTTGTTTCTTCTTCCTCATTTTCCTTTAACTGTGTTTATTTTGAAGTAAACTGAGCCTAGTCTGAAGAAAGATACTGTTTATAGCTTTTAATTCATTCTGATAATGGTGTTTGAAAATATGGACATCCTGTGATAGTTCTTATCTAGAAATCCTTAACAGATTGAATTTGGGGGGGGAGTGTTTGTTCTATGTGAGGGTTTTTTTTTTAATAAATGAACTCTGGCTACAGTAAATTTGCTACAGCAAGTAGGTTTGTTTAGTTTTAAAGTCTATCCCTGGCCTGCTGTTTTAACTGCTGAACAGTGTTAAACCCAAACCTCTCCACTACTTTGGCTGCAGGAGTCTTCAGTCTTAGTTGGGCAGGGTACATTTTGTTCTTCCTCTGGAAGTTTTTTGTTGTGCTCTCTGCGTGTATGTGCCTTATCCTTGCCCCTTTTTTAGAAAGAGGCAGTCAGAGGTTGACTTCATGGAAAGCAAAGAGCCGGACTCAGCAGTAACAAGCTGTGCCTGCGGGTGTAATTGGAAAAGGACTGGGTAGCTTCCTTGGACATTTCATTTTTTGGGGCAGCCGGCTGGCAGCTTCTTGGCTTCTTAACGTTCTTAGTGGTGCCAATTTTGTATGTGATAAAAGCCACTCTCAGTGGAACAGCCTTAACCGTATTCCTCTTTTTCTGTAGAAAATAATTATGCACTTTTGAGGCCGTCGGTGCAGTGTCCTGAGCCACAAAGCACTGAACTATAGCCATCTTCTTTGTGGTTTTGATATTTATGGAAAGTAAAACATCATGTTGTTGCTTACTTATTCATGTGCGTAGTGCACAGAAGTCAGGAAGCATGGTTTTGTCCGTAGCTGTCACTGGCTCTGGGTGTGCTTTCTACCTCTGACATCTTGCTGGCTGGCTAGGAATGTCAGAAATTGAGTAGAGATCTTCTGGAAATGTGAGAGGCCACACTGGAAGCTAGCTGATTTCATGACAGTAATGTTACAGATCCGTAAAATTCATGTGATTTAAAAAAATGCATATATACTAGTGTGCAAGTAAATGATAATGATTGTGAATGGTGGGTTTTTTGAGAATGGTTGTTTTTAATAAGAACCAGGCAGGTTTCCTGAAGTACGTGAATACATCATGTGACCATAGAGAAGTTTTTGTGTGCGTTGCAAGTGTTGTTGGGGTGCTGTGAGAGGGCCCCATGTATTCGTAATGTGGGTGGGAGTGGGTTGGTTTGTGCCTCTCTCAGGTTGCATCCAGGTTTCCGATTTGATTACTTGTGTTCCTGGAAGAATATACAAACGTGACTTTTTAGGACAAAATAAACACGTTTCTCTTAAATCTTTCAATTTCCTAAAGAAGAAGAGACAAAAGAGGCTCCCATGGCTGAAGGGGAGGAGGAAGACAGCGATGACGATGTTGAACCAATTGCGGAATTCAGATTTGTACCTAGCGACAAATCAGCCTGTAAGTGAAGAAGGAAATCATGTTTTAGATTAAAGTCCTGGCTATATGTGGAAGAAACTGGGGTATAGAGATGTAAATGATGTGATCCTTTAGTGTCCTTCTCTAATTACTTGATTTCTGTGTGCTGAAAAGAACAAAGCAAATTGGTTTACCTTGCTTGAAGTGGGAATGTTTCAAGCAACTGCTTCTCAAGGAAAATTCCACTGCTTTAAAATTGAGGCTTTTAAGTATAAATACATGACGTAAGTAATCTTACCTATATACATTTGCAGAGAACTTGTATGGGACACATCTTTTTAATTGCAAATTCAGTGACGTTTGAGTCAGTGACAATTTCATTAGGAACACACTAATGTCCAGACCCTACCGCTGGAAAGCAGTTGTATCCCGTTGGGTGTGGAGCTTATAGTTAGATCCAAGTTTTAAGAATCTTATGTATTAGATGCTGCAAGGAATCCTGTAGTGGGTAAGCACAGACTGCATTGTGCAGAGATAAGGCTTCATCGTCAATGAAATAATGGAAAAGTGCTGTTAAGAGGATGAAGCACCAGGCTGGATCTAGGAAACCTGATTTGTTTCTTGTGCAGCTGCTGCCTTGTTGGATGACGTTTTCAAATATGAATTCAGTGGTGGTTCTGGTAAAGGAATATTCTCAGTCTCTTTGATCACTTAGTCCAGGATTTCTTGCCTGCTGTTGTGGGGTAGTAGTGGAGAAACAAGGGAAGCTTGTGTTCGTTTGTGTTCCTGCAGTGGAAGCCATGTTTTCAGCGATGTGTGAATGCCAAGCTCTGCACCCAGACCCAGACGATGAAGATTCGGATGATGATTACGAAGGGGAGGAGTACGATGTTGAAGCCCACGGTTTGTAACAGTTGTTTCTTTTGAAATACCTGCCAGCACTTGGATGCCTGGTACCTGTCATAGGAATGGTTTGGTCTGTTTAGAAGTTCCTTGTTTATTACTCATCTTGCCAAAACGTTCTTTTTGCTGCAGGCAGAGTATAAAAACTCTGAAATCTGCAGAAAATCTGTAGTTTAGCTGTCACAAATCACTGGAATTCAGCAAAAACATTGTTCTCATTCTCAAAAGCCCCAAGACACAAATATCAGCCTTTCCTGCTCCCCGTGGATGTGCTAGCACAAGCTCAGTGCCCATGTTGTGATGTGGTCAATTCCCACCACTGTATATATTCTGTAACAGATGTAAGCAGCCTTTTAATCTCAGTCAGTTAATCTAAGCATAACTTGCCTAGTTTTTGTCCTGTTTCTCCACACCTGCTTGATGAAGGCTCTTAAACTTCGGTCTGATAAACATAAACTTGTTTTTGCAGAGCTAGAACAAGGTGACATCCCGACCTTTTACACTTACGAAGAAGGATTGTCGCATTTAACTGCAGAAGGTCAGGCCACTCTGGAGAGGTTAGAAGGCATGTTGGCCCAGTCGGTCAGCAGTCAGTACAACATGGCTGGAGTGAGAACAGAAGACTCGATAAGGGAGTTTGAAGGTAAGAAATGCTTTTCTTTTACTAAAGAATATATGAAAGGAGTGGCTCTCCGGTCTGACTAATCCCTAAATGCCAGGACTAAGCAAGTATCGTGCAGTGGGTGATACCTAACCACACTGTGTGCATCAACAGCGGTTTTGTCTTTGTTCATAAGCACAGGTTATAAAAATGCCTGTGGTCCTAGGGGCAGCCTGTTGCCTGCTGTGGATTGAGGGCTGCTGTGTGAAAGAATGAGGACCACTGCGTTAAGGATTCTTGATTCTTACTGGTATAATTTCCTGGAAGAGTGGTAGGGTGAAGTTGATTTAGGATTAAAATAAAATTAAACTTGTCACTCTGCACTGGGATTAGGAAGCAATTTCCACTCTAAACAGGTAATAGGTTTTGGGGTTGGTTTGTTGTGTTGTTTTTTTTTTTCTTCTAAATACCCTAAATTGTAAGTTAATAATTCTATTTAAAGAGTTCAGTGTGAATTCAGAATCATTGAAATACACTGGTACAGATTTAAAAAAGAAACAAACCTGCTTTTCTGAAGGCTGCTGTCTCTTAATGCTACTGATTGTTCAAACGTATTTAAGGAGTAAGGGTTTTTCCATTGGAAAAAAACCTGATCTCTCAAATTTTGCCTTTTCTGCATGCTGTTTTCACTGGAGCAATACATTACCTGGGAGAAGAACAGGGAAGTAGTTTAGTAGTATTGCTTCTTTTTTTTTTTTAATATAAATCGCACTGTTTTAGTACAGCCTGACGTTTTTGAAGGATGAAAAATGATGCAGCTGTTGTGGATTTCTAGCTATCAGCTTGCCTAGAATAGTCAACAGAATAATAACTAATCTGTTCTCATCCACATGGATGATTTTTTTAATCTATTTGTTTTGTCAGTGGTTTACAAGTTCTCTTTGTTCCACAACTTTGAATTTATATAATGTAAAGATAACCTTAGGTGATACACTCGTGTTTTAGCAGTGCCCTTCATTTGAAAATTTTGTCAGGTTTTGTCAGAACCCCAAAATTTTGAAAATTAAAATAAACTGAACAGCAAGTATGTCACGTGTCTCAAAGCCATCTTAATCAGTTTTATTTGCCTTCCTAATCTTATTTGCTATGGTACTGCTTCTTGATCTGCTACAATTATTAATATCCCCAGGGCTGCTCAATTTCAGAATCTGTTATTTTTTTGACATTGTAGCATAGACCAATTGTTCCTTTTTTCAACTTGATGATTGCTAAGAGTGGTTTCAGAACAGGATCCAGCCTCTCTCTGTTAGAGCATAATTAAGCTATTAAAAGGAATCATGCCATTTGTTACACTGAAATTTCATTTAAAAAGTGAAATAGTTTAAATCTGGTATTTAAGTCTTTTAATAAGATAGGGTGATCTTAGGTTGTAGGAAGTGGTGATGTCTTTGTGACCGACTGATAGAGCTGGAACAAAATCACAAACTTGTGAGGACATCAGCGTTTCCTTAGGTTGCTTTCAGAAGTTCAGCAAGGGAGTTTTCAGTCCTGGCCATCTGTTGTCAACAGAGGGCACTCCCTGTGTTTCTTGAGGTACCATTATCCCTTGTGAGCCTGCCGTGTTACCTAGCATTGGCTGTTTGGGTTTTTTTCAGATGGGATGGAGGTGGACGTAGCACCAGTAGTTGCGGGGCAGTTTGAAGACGCAGAAGTCGATCACTGAGGAGGACATACGCTGTTGCTGTAAGTTCTTCTGTCTTCCAACACCAACACTTTTCAGTCCTGCAGGGCCTTCTGTCTCTGTGATTTGTGTAATGCAAATGGTCCCAGATCTTCTATAGGAAGTACCTTTTGATACCAGGGTGATGGTGATTTAGAGAAGGAAAAGGTAGCTGTAGTTATCACGAGTATGGACAGATGTTCAGTTATCTGTCCAAAGTTGCCTATCAGCACAAACCACCACACTGCGTGGGTAACCTGCACGGACGTGCCTGTCTGGAAGACAGGTCAGCTGTTTGGTAAATTAAGACCTGTCCAGTCTCAAAGGCTCTTGGATGCTGGTAGATGAACACTGGAGCCGTTGCTGGGAAGTTACTGTCCTTAGTATCCGTTATTTCGCCCTTAGAGTGCAAGATTTCCCAAGCCTTTCAAGGGGGCAGAACACTTCACAGCGCTGCAAGTCCATCTCTTCCTTCACTGTAAGTGGAGCAGGAACAATTCCCGGTAAAGTTACCGAGCCATCTGGATGGGATTGTTGTCAGAAGTGCACAACTTACGAGACAAACACCCTGCTTGGGTGGTTGTGCCGGTGTGCCCTCTTGCCTACCATCACCTGTGCTGCTCTCCACCCGTTAGTGGCATTACAAGATGTCCCAGTGTTTCCTCTGTGGCGCTGGGTGGGAAAGGAAGAGCAGCTTATTCTGGGACTGTGTTGGCGGAGACGAGCAGGCGGGTTGTGATTCCACCCCTGCTTCAGCACTGCTTGCTTGTGCACGGTTCGCACGTGCCGCTCAAGGGGTGGTGCGTTGTCGCAGGTCTTCTGCCTCTCTCGGAAGTGAGACTGTCAGCTCTCACCGTAAAGTGAGTGCAGAACTGTCCCGCTTGAAACGCTGGAGAAAACAGTTGTGGGGCAGACAGCCAAAAGCTTGGGGGAGAAAAAAGGGAAAAGGGGCAGGGGAGGAAAGGGCCACAAATAGGAAGATGACACGCTGAAAAAAATCAATGGAAATGGGTCAGAAGTAGTTGCTTAGGGATTAGAGTGTCACTGAGAAGGAGGCTGCAGTCCCCGAGAAAGGCCCTTACGGAGGGGTGATATGCATCACTTTCCTCTTCCGTTGCTTATTTTCCTTTGTTTCTGAATTTCTGAAATTCTGTTTTTCTGAGATTTCTGATCTCAACCACTGCCACTGGTTCTGAATTAGTCTTTATTGTCTGGTGTAAGAGCTCAAACTTTTCTGCAGTTGCTCTTTCCTACCCTGGGAAAGACTTTGCAGTACAGAGAGGAATTCTTCCGAAAAAAGTCAAGATAGTGGTTGCCCCGCCACTGGACAGTTATCTTATTTGATAAAGGACACATTTTAAAATTAGAGAAAACTTTTCAGCTGCAGAAAGTGCCTCTTAGTGAATGGAAAGCTTGGCTCTGACGACTCCACCTTCAAGATGATTTTGGTCCATGGTCTATAAAAAAAAATTTAAAAAAAAATCGTGCCGTTGAAATTTCAAATTTGCATGCCTATTGTCCTGGTTTAAACTTGAGCAGGATTAAGGAGAGTTAGTGGCTGTTAGCAGATCTCTAAGGAGCTTGAAAGCGCTGGTGGGAGTGGTGTTGACTGATCTTCTAGCAAAGCACAAAATACACCCTGTAAGAAGTAGTTGTGGTCAGTGGAATTCCCCCCTTGCTGCTTACTCCATGTCTTCCACGGTGTGGGAGGTGGCTGTGGGAGATTACAGCTGCGAGAGGCGACTGGATAGAGGGAGTCCTTCCCTCCTTCTGCTTGCGCTGAGCGGAGCTCAGGAGCTGATCCCTGTCAGGGCAGATCAAGGGATCTGCACGTGCAGCATCAAGTGTTGTAATGGCGTTGCTCCAGGTAGTAATTTGGGAGCTGTGGGCGTGATGGGCCTTTTTAAAGTAACCACCAGCCTGACTGCGGTGATCTCATTCAACTAAATTCAAAAACCCCGGATATGCGGCAGCAGTGAACAACTGAAGGGGCGAAGTGACACGAACAGCTCTTGCAGGTCTGTGCTAATCACCTCAAGCATGAGGGTGGCTTGGTTCTACACTCTGGAAATAGGGGCAGAGAGGGGGCACACTGTCATCTTCTCGGTACTCTGTGGGGCAGCTCAGCCCTTTTAACCTTCTGAACTGCAACAACGATCTACAAGAACATCTTGTTGGTCATCCTTTAGAGATCAAGGTGCTGCCCTGCCTCTAAAGCGATGCCCTTGTGGGATGCTTATGTTGCATGTTACTGCTTGTTACCCAAATGAGATGTGACAGTTGCCCGCTGAAGCTCCTGGAAGACTTGCTGACGGTTGATGTGGGACATTTCCACTGGCCTCGTAATAAGCGGTGTTTTGTCTGTCACATCATGAGGTTGCAGGAATTGTTCGGAAGCAACTGGTGTGTCTGTGTGTGGCGGTGCAGCATAGCCTTCCAGGGCATAGGCTTACAACTGCAGATTGTAAGTGCACGCTGTCCTTAGCTGACCTGCGTCAAAGATGCTCCGTCCTTCTGACAATTAGTGGGTTTGCAGTGAAGTGCAAACTGTGACTGCAAACAACGGGTAGCTACTACTTTGTAAAGATTAATAACCTTTTATTTTAATGCCAATTATGTAAACTTGGTGTCTTGTATCTTTCAGATTCCTCTTGTGGCACTTCCAGAATAAGCTGTAAAATTGAAGGCATTGCAGTGACTATCGGGAGTTAACCTTTCTTTTAATGACCTAAGCTTAGACATCTAGGTCTATAAATGCTTTTACAGGTGTTTAAAACAGGGTTTGACATTTGTGACCACTATGGGGTTATTTAAAAAAAAAAAACAACAAAAAACAATAAAACCTCTTGCATCTAACACTTGAATGGGGCTAATCAGGGGGCGTTTCAAAGAAGCCTTTAGGAATTCTAGGACTTCGGAAATAAAACTGTAAGTAGAACAGAATTTTAGATTGTCCTAGAATTTTCCATATTTTTGTACCTGTTCATTGCATCAGTGGGCTAGAATGGAAATAGAAATGTTACAAAGTTCAGCTAAAAGGAAATAAAAGGAGTTGGCCAAGGATTAAAAGCAAAGTTAAATTTAATGCCCCTCAAGTAACTGGCTTTGTCAGTTCAGTGCTATCCCTTTCATTTCTCTGAGAGCGGAGTTTGGGTGGTAGAGGAGATGGAATACAGTCTGTAAAGTCTGAAAAAGAGAACTGGTTTGTGTCTTTGTATTAAATGTTAACAACATTGTTAAATAAACTAAGATTTTTGTATCTCACAACCAACCCTGTGTTGCAGTTCTCAGTCCTTTACTTGAGCAAGCAGCTGGCAACTCTGCGCTGACGTCCCTTGAGTTTTTAGCACTCTTCTATCACAAAAAAAGTCCAGTGAAGCCATTTTCCGCACTTACCTGGATGTAAGAATAAAAGGGCAGAATATGTGCAGAGTGTGCCTCTAAGACAGAATTAGTCTGACACATCCCAAACTTAGGAATCCAGCTTTAGATTGCCAAGAGCTTAGTCCTGCTGGAGCTTTTCCTGTTTCATCTCTCTGCATGGTGGTGTTTTTGCCATGGGGCAATGGCAGCAAATTACATTTATTTTTTCCCCCCAATATTCAAATGAAAGTCTGGTACTAAACTTTTTCTGCTTTCATTTGATTTGATGTTGACTTGTGAATTTTTTTCATTATAATTATGTTGGTATATGAAGAGTTTTCTTTACTAGTCTTACGCTCCTGGAATCGTATTGAGTGGTCCTGCCCTGCTTAGCACATTGGGATATGGTTTGGTTTCACGGTATGTGAAAGTTATAACCACTTTTTGGTCAATATTCATTAGGAATGCCAGTCAAATTAGCAATGATTGAGTAGTCTTGTGAACTATTGACATTGCTGAATAAATTAGGTATTTAGCATGTTATACAAGACAACATTCCACAGAAATGTCTTTACTAGCCCCTTCATATACATATGTATATATTTATGTAAATGTATGCATGTTTTTGTTAGAGATACAAAGTAACAAAGGAGGATACAGTGTGTCGCTTTAACTTTTGCAGTGGGATTTGGAGAACCTTTACATGGTGAGATTTTGGGACAGCTAAAACTCGTACCAGCACCATAGTTTAGGAGAGAAGGCTCATACAATTCTAAATTGCCATTCATCGTTAAAGCAGACTGGGGTTTTTTGGTTTTGTTTTTTGTTTTTTTTTGGTGTAAATCTTAGTTGTTGGAGTGGGGTCTTTCCATTGGTTTCCCTATTAAACTCCAGCCTACCCGTTACATCTCCTGGGCAGGGACTACAGGCAGTCTCACTCTATGTCCAAGCAGTAGGAAGCTACAGAAGGAGAATTTGTTTTGTACTAATGCAGAGCTCCAGGAGCAGACATTTTATGATGTTCCCAGTCAAATCAATGGAGCAAGATTAATTTTGGTGAGGTGGAAACAAACCTGGATAAACCCTGAAGGTAGTGTTGAGAAGTGTCTCGTGTGGATTGATTGTATTTAAGCTACGTGTAAGTGTTCCCAGAACACGTATACTTCATAAGCATTCATTACTTTGTAAAATATTAATTTTTGTCTGTACTACCAAAAATAGTTAAATTCTTCTGTTCCTAACTTAGTTTTATTTTTCATTCCTTTGACTACTTTTTGGGTTTTGCTTTTGTTTTGCCTTAATTTAGTGAATTTAAGTCTTCTCTATTTCTTAGTGATTTTTCTTTTTATTTTATGTTCTAATTCTAGTGGCTATAAATAGAGCAACTACTTGTTAATCACCCAGATTTGTACCAATTTTTTTAAAAACTATGTTATGCCAAAATAAACAGTGTAGATATACAGAAGTCAGATCTGACCTCTGCTTTATGGACTCTGCAGGCCATCAAAAATGACGTGGAAGTAGGGTCTCTAATCTAACAAATCTCAGCTGCCTGTAGGTTTGTATCTCTGCTTTCTCTTTTCCCTGGCTGCCTGTTTTTATGCTCTTTGGGGTTTATTTTTGAGACCTTTACCCTGTGGGCCTCATGGGCTCAAAGGAGACATGCAAATCAGCTCATTATGTAAGACTCATTTCCATAAGAAATCAGGGTTAAAAACTGGGCTTAAATACACCAGATGAATATAATATATAAATAAGCAGAGGAATATAAAACCAGCTAAAGGGTCATGTCTTATCACGCTCATGGTGCAGCGTTGTGTAGTCCTTGCCATGGAGAGTTTTACCAAAGATAAGTTTCTTTTTTTTAGTAGGCCTACTCACACTAGTATCAAGGGGCTGCTGACTGACAACCCAGCAGTTGTAGTTCTCTTCCGTGCTAGTTTTTTTATTTTAATGACTGAATACAGGGTCATGGATTAAGACTCTCTTGTATGAAAAGCATTTTGAAACAGTTGATTTAATTTTGCAAGATAATCTTAAAGCGTACCTTGGAAAATTAAAAACAAGACAAGATTTTATTGCAACAAGTAAGAAATTACATGAAAATATTTACTTCCCGAACTCTTGCAAAAAAGATAGCTGACAAGAGTAGCTGTTTAAGACTTGGTTCATAATTTTGCTGTGCAAAAAGCCTTGTCTGATTCCCTCCCTTCCTCTTAGAATATGGTCTGCACGGTGACTTGGGTAATCAGTCGAGGGGCCTGCTACTGGGATTTTTGCAGAACTTGTTAACCATCTCTCCTTTCAAACCTAGTAACTATAGAATGAAAAACTGAATTTAGTCTTAAATTTGAAAAAAATGTATTTTGGCATATACAAAAATCAAGATGCATCTGGAAGAAACTTGATGCTAGCAGAGGATGGTACCTGTCGGTGGTGGTCTCCTCAGCTGAGACTATAAAGGGCACGTTTGTGCCAGTGTGCATATGTAGCTTTCCTGTGGTTTTCGCTGTTTTATTTGTTGTCCTATATTGCAAATTTTATTTCAAGAAAAATATCTGATAAGAATTACATATAATCAAGGACAAATCAAGTTCCACATGATTTATCCCTATATACTGTGTCTGTTTTACCATGTGAAGAGGCAGCAGTAATCTTAGATAAAGTAGGGTCTGGGTTTGTGGGGGCTTTTTTTGGCGTAAAATGGCTTTTTATGTGTGTGTCGACAGAATTTTATGGTACTTTATTACCCCTCTTTCCAACCAAGATAAACATTCAGCGGACTACAGCGGGACCGGATGGGGCAGAGCCTTCCCAAAAGGAAGCGAGGGGTTACTTACCTGCACTCAGGTATTAATAAAACAATGCTGGTCCTACAGATTTTTACTTTTACTGTAAGGTACCTCTAGAATAGAGCTGTGGAGACTCTTCTAGGGAGTAGCCTTCCTTCTAGTAGTGTAGCCTTTCTTCCTCTCAGAGGTACATATATTGCAAGTAGGAATAGGATGAGGTCACTATAAGAATGAAATCTTCAGCTCCTTTTTTGCAGGTGCCTTCTATGGGAAGAAATCCAATAAAATCAAACCTTGAAAGCACTGAGTATTTCTCTAAAATTAGTTTTGCATGCTGTTGTAATAGAGGTCTGCAAATGGCACTTACGGCTAAAGTGACAGTTTCTATGTTTTAACAGTCCTTCATGTTCATATGGCTTAACTGAAAATGTTGGCAGATACTCTCAAAATCCCAATATGCTATTACAAAATAAGTATTTGAACACAAAGTTGTAAGTCAAATACTTCAAACACGAAATCTGAAAATAGAACTGAAAGGTGGTGTGGAAGTCGCTGTCAACAGTCTTCTGAAAGCTTCATGTCTGCAGATGTTGAAAGTATTTTTTAATGTAGTGCTGCAAGATCTCAGAATTTGATGTCTCAGGATAGCCGAGGAAGAATTTCATCCCATATAAAAGCCACAAGTATTGTACCTGAAAAGAGGAATTACAGACAGGGCCTTTATTTAAATGTATGTGAGAAGGTGTCGTAGTTTAACCCCAGCCAGCACCTAAGCACCACGCAGCCGTTCACTCGCTCCTCCCCCCTTCCCATAACTTGAATCACAGAATATCTCAAGTTGGAAGGGACCCATAAGGATCATCAAGTCCACAGAAGGGCACCTAAATACAGTTTATTAGGACCATTTTTTTTTTCTCATGGGAAAAAATCAGTATATTCTGTTGCAGAAATGAAGAGGATTTTGGTTGCCAGCGTTTCTCACCCATAGCTTGTATTTTATGAAGCTTCCTAGATCACAGAAATGCTTATTGGAAGGGATTTTTTCTAGCCCAATCTCCCACGCAGTGCACGACTATTCCCTGTGCTAGATAGGTCAGAGTGGCTTTGTCTAGCTGAGTCCTGAAAACCTCCACGATGGAGACTGTAGCACTTCTCCAGGTAACTTGTTTCACTGTTGCCGCACCCTTCTCCTGGATGTTTTCCTGGAGGCTGATCTGAACCTCCCATGCCACAACCTTTGGCCTTGCTGTTACATTGCCTGCCACCGAGAACAGTTAATCTCTCTCATCCTTCTAACTACTCTTCAAGTAACGGTTGACTACTCTTA